>NC_056737.1:381622841-381737841 GCF_019279795.1 Protopterus annectens | reverse complement strand
CTTTCGGCTTTTCCTGGTTAGGGGTCGCCACAGCGGAACTTCGGTCCGCTAATGATTGGCAGTAGATTTTTACATGCCGAGTTGCCAGCTCTGACACACAACCTTCAACGAAGGTACGCCCATTCACGCATGTCTCCACACAGAAGACGCTCTAATATTGGTATGGTAGTCAGGAAAAGCTGACTCTATTTGCAGATGATATTATTTTATACATGACAAAACCAGAAAGGGACATTACCATGTTGTGAAACATTTTAAGACGGTTTCAAATCTTCTCAGGATACAAAATTAATGAAGCTAAAAAAGGCAATAGCGATAAATTATATACCCACACATGAACTGGTCCAACAATGTCCATATTTATGGGGACATGATTTTAAGTATTTAGGAGTATGGATTAGAAATTACTCTGTGGTGGCAGCTAAGGATATGTGGGAAGACACTAAACAGATGTTGTTGTTGTGTCTTTCGGGTTTTCCCGGTTAGGGGTCACCACAGCGGAACTCCGGTCCGCTAATGATTGGCAGTAGATTTTTACGTGCCGAGTTGCCAGCTCTGACGCACAACCTTCAACGAAGGTACGCCCATTCACACATGTCTCCACACAGAACATGCTCTAGCTGAGAATCGAACAGGACAACGTCTTACTGTGAGGTGACAATGCTACCGCAGCACCACCACTGCAGTAAGACACTAAACAGAAGATAATACAAAAATTGAGAAACTGGAAGTTTAGTTATATGGATATGGATACTAGATACAAGCCATTAAAATGTTTTTAGTCCCATTAGTCTTATACACAGGTCAGACATACTTTTATCAACTGGAGGAGAAGTTGTGGATAGCAATTAAAAAGATTACCTAATTTGAGGGGGTATTTTAGAGCAACACAGCTAAGGCTGTTCTACATAGTACAAGCATAAAACTGTAATTCAAAGTGGAAAGGAATGATGCTGAGACAGGGAGGAAGCACAAGAAATAAGGAGGTTGTGATTTTGGATGGAGACTCTTAAGGAGAACAACCAAAATCATACAAGAGTATTATATTCATAAAATAGCAGAGATTATTCTAAGAACCAAACCAGCATGAGAATGGAGAAAGGAGATTTTGCTGATAAGGATGACTGTGCTCAGGGATACAGATAACAGGCAAGATGGGGCTGGAATTTATTGGAGAAAACTGGCAAAGGAACCAAGGTATTAGGAGCAAAGAACTAGAAAGGGAAAGGTAATAGAATGGGAAGAGGCCAAGAATTTATTTGGACTGCAGGTTAGAGATTGCCTTCCCTTCAAGCATTGATATCAGATCATAGGCAAAGAGAAAGAAATAGGGGGCTCCTAAATTAAAGACCAGCACTGGTAGAGTTTTTAATAGAATCTAGAACAGAAGCTGCCATTAAAAAAAGGAATAATTAGTAAACCATATAAAATATTGCATGATAGCAATGTCTTTCGGCTTTTCCGGGTTAGGGGTCACCACAGCAGATCACCGGTCTGCAGATTGATTGGCAGTGGAGTTTTTACAGATGTCAAGTTGCCAGCCAGGTGCCCAGCCTTCACTGAAGGTGTGCACACACCTACCTGCATGTCTTTAAAACTCACTTGACGCAGGGAGGACATGCAGACTCTACACAGAAGGCGCTCCAGCCAAGAATCGAACCGGAGAACCTCTTTTTCTGTGAGCTGATAAAGCTAACTGCCGCAAGATAATTATAAGAATCAGTAAGAGGAGCTTAGAAAGGATTGGGAAGAGACACTAGAGATGCAATTCACAAAGAGACAACGGGGGGATTTATGTATCTCTCTCTAAATATGCAACAAAGTCTAGGAGATTTAGGATCTTTGCCTGAAAGTGTTTATATAAGTATTTTTATACCCCAAGTAGACTCCACAAAGAATTTTTCTTCAGGTGGGATAGTAAATGTTGGAGGTGTGATGGGCAAGAAAGAGGTAGCTGGGAACATATTTTTTGGGAGTGTAATAAGCTGGCAGACTGCTCTGTCAGAGGTGTTGGGTGAACAGATTGGACGGACTGAGGAGATAATTTTTTTGAGTTATGCTACAGAATCGGAATTGCCTAGATATAGTAAAGCCTTGCTGAGTCTAATTATGGTGGCTGCTAAAAAAGCAGTTACTAGAAAATGGAAATCAAAGTCCAGACCAACTTTACTAGAAGTAGTGAATATAGTAACAGAGATAAAACAAATAGAATTGGGTTATTTCGAAGAGGGAAGGACCAAACTACATAGGAAAAATGTGAACTGTGGGAACAATATATGCAGAGCAAGAACAAGGTTTAAAAGGCAGGATTTGAATGAGACATATAATGCTTAACTGATAATGACTGGATGGTTTATAAGTGATGTATAATTTTGCAACTACAGTTCTTTCATTGGTGTCTATGATGTAAACTGTTTGCAACTAAAGTGGTATAATTTTGTATGTTTTTCATTTATATAAATGTATGATTGCCTTTGTCATATGTGAAAATTTAATAAAGATGTTTGGAGAAAAAAAAAAGGTACACTGACTTTCCTGCTAAACTTGTATGGTAATCTACAATGGTTGTACAGTGAAAAGAAAACAGTGTGCAAAGCAATGCTTTTCAGATTATCTGCAATTAAGGTGGGAGTATTCATGTCTGTAGCATAGAAGGATTAATCTCAGAATGTGACATGAGATCATCTAGTGATGTGTGAACACTCATTTCCATCCTTTTGGATAGAAATTGATCCAGCCCATAACAGTGCCAGCACATACCAGATAGAAAGGTGAATAGCATACATCATATAGGCTATGGGATATATATGTGCCCTTGCCTCTGCAAGTCATATTCATGTAGTAGCCTTCATGGAGCATATGTGGGAATGTACATACTCAGAAGGGAAAGCTTTCCATACAACGGTGGCAGTATATTGGTCAAACGTCAATTTGCTATCAACCTGGGTGTCCAAGTCCCTCACAACTGATTGCGTGCTTAGGACCTTATTATCAATGTGATAATTTGTGGGGAAGTCACTCTCCCTGAAACTGATGATGACACATTTGTTGGCATTCAGTTTGAGGCCATGTTTCTGGCACCAGTCATTTGTCTGGGTGAGACCCTCTTGGAGTATGTCCACATCACTAGGGGAATTTATGACCACACCCAGCTTGCAGTCTTCTGCAAACCTGGTCAGCCATAGTCCACGAGATTTGGCTTGCACCTCCGAAAAGTATATACCAAGCAGTAGAGGCCCCAAGACCGATCCCTGGGGTATACCGCTTGTTACGGGTCTACTACTTGTGGTGACTTCCCCTATGTTGACTAGGTGGATTCTATCAGTGACAGTTTGCTACCCATCTGGTAACATATGGATTGATGCCTAGTTGATAGAGTTTATCTATTATACCTGAGTGGGGAATAGTATAGAAGGCTTTGGCCAGGTCAAGGTAGGCGGTGTGCACCGTCTTCCCCTCCTCTGTGGCCTTGGTGACTGTCTCAAAGAAGTCGACTAAATTTAATAGGCAGACTTCCCTTTGACAAAGCCAAACTGTGTGGGATCGAGTCTTTGGAGGTTGCCAATGTCCTTGTTAATGAGGTCCATGATAATCCACTCTATGGCCGTGCATTTCAGGATAGTTTGGCTGATGAGTCTATAATTTCCTGGATCAGTGGACGCTCCACCTTTGTGCAAAGGGATAACAGTAGCTGTCCTCTACTTGGCTGGGTCAAAGCCGGTACCCAGGCTTTGGGTGAATAGGGTGCCTAATGGTGCTGCAGGTTTTTGACTGAGTTCATGTGGGATGCAGCCTTGGATGTTATCGGGTCCCATGGAGGCTATATTTTTTGGCTTATAGAGGGCAGTGATGACTTGCTCCATAGCTATAAGGGGAGGGGGCAGGTACTGGGGATGTCCTGTTTTACTGATGGGTGGGACAGAGGAGTGAAGTTTTCACTGAACCTGTCTGCCAGCAGGTTGGCTGTATCTACAGGATTTGTGTATGTGGTGTCCTTGACCACCAGTTCTGAGCAGATCTGGGTGCTTCCCTTGAGATTGTGGACATATGTGAAGAAAGCCTTACGATTGTCTTTAGTAGATGTGGCCAGTTTGGACTCGAAGTTTGCTTTGGAGGATTTCACTAGTGCTCTTGTTTGCTTGTTCAGGCTAAGGAGAGATTGCTTCCAATTAGACACCTGCTCCTTCTTGGTCCTGGACAGAAATTTTTTCCTTTTATTATAGAGTTTATTTATTGCAGATGTCCACCAGATAGGTTTACTCTTCCTTGAGGAGGATGATTTTGTCCTGTCTGGTATTCCTGATTCCATGCAGCTATATAAATGCTCATATAGTACTTTGGTGTAGGTTTGGACATATGTACCAGTTCCTGTGGAGGGTAATGGGGCTGTGAAGCTGTTTATAACTTCCCTCAGGAGGCTGCAATCAGCTATAGAGAAGTTTTTTTGTTTGACCCTAGCGGGGGGGGGGGGGTCAGGGGAGATGGTGACTTCAAAACTGACTGCTTTGTGGTTGGATCTTACCAGGGATGATGACACTATAAGGATGCTGCAGTGGTTATTCATGTTGGTTAATGCCAAGTCCAAGATATTTTCACCTCTTGTTGGGGTGTCAACCAAGTGGTCCATTACTTTTGCATTGACGAAATCAAGGAATCTCTGGGCATTTGTGTTTTGGTATGAGTATTTTTTCCAATCTATGGTTGGATAGTTAAAGTTGCCCAGGATCAGGGTAAAGGGTTGAGTCTTGGTAGATTCGAACAGGTCCAGATAGGTAGCGTGGGTATCTTGAGTCAAAGTTGGAGACCTATAGCTAGCTATCATTTGAATAGTAGTCTTATCAGTTGTTAACTGCACCTGGAGTGTTTCCTGTGCATCATACTGTTTGACTAGCTGAAAAGTGTGTATGTCTTTTATATATATTGCAACTCCACCTCCTTTTGTTTTGCTGCCCACGGTTTGGGGTCTGAATGAATAATAAGATGAGTAACCTGGTATGGCTAGGAGACTCTTCGCAGCTTTGAACCAGATTTCTGTGACTGCACAAATGTCAGCTTCATCCAGGGTTAAGAATGCTTGCAATGACTGCAGTTCCATGTTTTTCTCTATAATGTGTGTAAAGGGCTAGTTGGAGGCACAGTACAAGAACCATTCCACAAGTTATTTACCATTAGAAGTGTCTTCTCCTGACTTAGTCAGGAAAATAAGCTTGAATATGCACATACCAGCTTGTACATTGTGTGTGTGTATGTGTATGTGTATATATATATATATATATATATATATATATATATACACACACACACACACACACACACACACACACACACACGCATGCAACTGACATGGTAGTCACATTGTAACATGCATAGCAGTCATATACATGTATCCACATTTCCAAATTCATACGTGCACGCACTCAATATAAAAAAAGCAGGCACAGTCTCACACTCGGACACATGCACACTTGTACACCTGTATGTTTCATTTACCAAGTGATTCACACCATGTATAGAGTTGCATATCACTCGATATTCAAAGCAAGCAGCAGCATGAGATACTGCAGTTGGGCAGTTAGCCTTCTACTGCTACTTCCCAGAGTTCAAAACCAGCTAATAGGAGAAGCGCTTAGAGCCTTAAGATCTTCTGCTATTGGTCTGATTTGTGCTTCCAGAAGTTTTCACATGAAAATCATATACATTAAAGGAGAGAAAATCTTCTCAACTAATAAGTAATGCAGCTTTTTGCATTTCTTGTTTTGATTAAGTAATTTTAATGTGTTTAGCCACAACAGTGAGCATTACATACTCAGTACAGTGATTAAAATGCAGCAAGAGAGAAGGTGTGTGTGTGTGTGTGTGTGTGTGTGTGTGTGTGTGTGTGTGTGTGTGTGTGTGTGTGTGTGTGTGTGTGTGTGTGTGTGTGTGTGTGTGTTCAAGGTTGTAGCTAGGCATACTCTTTGTACTCTGAAGAGTGTAATTTTTTTCTAAACCTGTTAGAAACATTGGGGCTTTATCAAGCCATATATCTATAACCATCTAGATTAATACTTCTAAAGACATGTATATAGCTTGCTTACAGAGAGGATTGCAAATCTAAAAACAATACATCTAATAGATTTTGACTAAGCAGCTAAAATGTTACACATATTAAGTTTGGGGTGGCTGGGGCAACAACTCAAATGATATGACCACTTTTTAAATGCTAGGTAGATCAAGGGGTACCTGGAAGCATCAGTGAGTACAAAATTAAATTCACTGGCTACACACCTATGTGTATGGTCTGCATTAAGTGCTAACAGCTTGAATGTGACAAGACAGCCCACACAACTGTAGGTTAATAGGTGTACACTAGGCTAATGACCACTGAGGCCTTTATAAACCTAGCCAATCATCCTAGTTGTATCTTGAAAGTTCACGTGCCTTAGAAATTATTTTAAGGGATATCTGTAAGCTAGGACAAGATTTACAGGCTGCCTCTGTCTATTTGAGTCATAGGTACTAGATCTGGGGTGTATTTCTGATTCCTCACCTACTGGTCCAGATTTCTCTTGACATGGATGGAAAACCTTTTCTAGAGAAAGAGGTATTCTTTGAGACACATACCTGTCCCTCGTACTTGTCCTATTTATGTTACAAGCAAAGTCTAAATCCCTAGATTGAATAATTGTGAAGCTGTTCACTTTGCAGATATGCAAAATGTCCATCAGCGGTAGGATTCAAGGATGTTTTGTATGCCAGGCATATATCACCTCTCAAAAGTCTGTAGGAAACTGAGTATAGAGGTAATCTGCATAGGACACTGGGTTTATGCCATCAGTTCTTTTTGTGAGAAACCGATGTGGACATTCCAGTTGTATGCACCTTGTCAGGTATATACTGAAGAGGGTATTCTACTCAATGATGGGCCTGATGAGGGTTGAATATGGTGGAATGGTGTCTTCCTTGAGCTTGGATAATATGCCCTTTCTTATAAGTTGTGCAATATAGAATGATTTCCTTATACTATACTAGACACATGTTCATTGAAGGTCAGGTTATTATCTGCTTACATACTCAAATCCCTGACTACTGGTTATACTCTTAGGGTTGTGTTATTGATGAGGTAACCTCAAACAGTGGCTAACGTTCTAAATGATGCTGTTATGTATTTCATGGGATGGAATTTTAAGCTGTGGCTTTGGCACCATTCATTTGTGTAGGCCTTCCTGTAGGACATTTGTGTTTTGTGGGGATTCTTTGACTGCTCCTAATTTGCAATCATCTGCAAACTTGGACAACCAGACAGAGGCCTTTGATATTGGCCTTGGCTTTCAAGAAGCAGATGCCACAAAAAGAGTGGATCCAGCAAAGAGCCCTGAGGGACTCTGCTAGTGACTGGCCAGTTTGTGGAGGATGGTCTCCTCTATCCTAACTTCCTGCATCCTATCTGAGAGAGATCTGTATATCCAATATGTAACATTGGGGTTTATGCCTTTATCTGTGAATTTGTTTACAATGCCCGAGTGAGATATTGTACCAGATTAGCCACGTCAAGGTAGGTAATATGCACTGTTTTGCCCTCACTCATTGTCTTGATGACCTTCTCAAAGACGTCCACCAGGCTGAGTAGTCATGATCTGCCCTTGATGAAACCTGATTGGGTTGGATTCCATGTTTAAAGCCTTTCAGTGTTATTATTAATAATTTCCATGATTTTTTTTTCCATTTGAGACTAGTTAGAGTTATGGATCTGTATTTCCCAGAGTCTGTTGATGACCTGCTATTTACAAACTGTGAACACCAATCAGTCGAGAAAACACACACTCCACACCAGGAAATTTAGAAAAACTTTACTGGTGTATCTGGTACCTCGGCTTTCACCTTCAAGGAATAAATTTTACATCAAGCAGCCATCTTTTTATATTATTACAATAAATATTAAATTTAATATATCTTCCGGCTCCATGTAGGTGGTTTAATTTGCAGTCAGTTCTGCATACTGCTGTGTGCTGCCTTTTGGGTTTCAGATGTTGTTTAAAAAAAAGCCTTATAGCTGTCCTTTGCCTGGGAAGCTGTCTTTACCTTAACTTTGGATATACTTAACTTGCCCTTTTATTTTTTGTTTAAATTAATGAGAGTATTTTTATTATAGTGAGTGTAGCACTTCCTTATCTTAACCACAATGTTTTTATTTTGTTGTACAACTGGTTTATGTTTTACATTCCATCAGGGTGGGTTTTTTTTGTTAGTTCTGAGCTTATTTCTGGTAGGTACAGCTGTCTTCATGCATTTAATGGCATGATTGTACAGGGGTTCTTTGAACAATTCCAAATAGGCAGCTCTGTTCCCCAAAGAGGGATCTAGCATTATAGCCACGATTAATACCACAATGTGATAAATGCTGTCAGTGTTAATGAGATAGTTGATTAGCCATTTACAATTAAGGGTGCTGTAATGAGTGGTTTGACAGGACAGCACATACTGAATGCCACATTGTATTGCAAAACATTTATGAAGCAGAATGATCAGGCAAAATTTGCAGAACCTTTTGCAAACAGTCTGTTTACAGATGAAAGATACAAAACAACAGTTAAGTAGTGTACAGAGTGGAAGCTATCTGAAGTTGTCCCTACATAAGTTGGTAATGTAATCTCTGAGACAGGAAAGAGTTGTGTACACTGTTTAAGAGTCAGGAAAGTGAGTGCACAGAATTATGAGATTTGCTTTGAGAGTAGCTCACAACAAATAGGGCAGTCCTGTGCTTTGTAACCATGTCGTATAGCATATGCTGAGAGTGAAGTAGAAGCAATTAATGGTGATAAAATAAACTGCTGAAGAAGCAACAGACAGATATAGCTCCTCCACGATGAGTCACCATTATTGGCTTTATCTGAAGTAAGGGTATATCGTCAAGTTTGTAGATAGGGAAAATGGCATCTCCCATAAAAATTAAATTCCTGGATGTAGAATAATGGCAAAAAGAAAATACCAAAACTGGTATAGTTTGTGATATGCTGAATCACAGGAAATTACTGGAACTCTAGGATCATCTTATTTGCTGATGGTCAAAAATGTTTGTATTGAACAATAGGGTAGAGGACAAGACAGTCATGATCAAGGTGAGGATGTCTTTCTTGATGATACAGTAGAAAAGGAAAAGGAACTAAGCAACTGGAAAAAAAAACAGAGTCTATGAAGAAGTTAAAGATGTACAACAAAAGTGCGTCTCTGCTAGATGGGTAGGTACTCTAAAAGAAACACCTGCAGGCATTGTGCTGTAATCATATTTGATAGCCGGAAGTTTTGAGGAAACTGAGTATTCATAGCTACCTTAGATCAAAACTCTCAACATGGAAACATCAAAAATCTGGACAAAGGCCCATGAAAAGTAGGTACAACTGACCAAAATCTAGACACTGATTAACATACAATTTGCATGCATAATCATAAAACCCAACCACTCCAATGGGATTGCGGGATACTGACATGAAGATTCTTCTTTTTCTTCTTAATAATAATAAATAATGTCAGACATTTGAATTATAGACATCATATCCCTCAGAAAATACATAATAATGCAGAGCATGTTATTCTAGCAACTATCTGAGTTTACAGGAGCAATATTTAAAATCTTTTCTTATTTGTGGGTCTTTGTCTCACCATCATTTTTGGCTTTGTCCAGATTTCTTGCTCTGAGAGATTGATATGTACGCATTGTATATTAAATAAAAACAGAGACAAATAACTAGCAGTAACTAATGCGGCTACATATGCTGCTACAGGAAGTATGGAATTTGCAAAAGAACAACATACAGTATTCTCGACAACCTAACATCTTCAACTTCTTGTCCACAACTATAATTTGGATAAATTAATGATTTAGGTGCCCATGAAACAAAACAAAAGCTGAAGAGAGTTCAGACATATATAGGTATATATTATAATTCAACGTGACATTTGTCATTCATAACTGGTAAAGAATTAAAGTGAAACTTGAAAAACATGGTCCCACTAGTTCCCATGGCTACATAAAGAGGGGGAAGGGACAGTAACTGAACAAACGAGGAAGAAGGGGAGACAAGTGAACATAACATGTTATTAGGAATTATTTATCTGTCCCTTATTATTTCACTTCTGCCCTTGTTAAAATCTTTTCTGCCCCCAATAATTATCACATTTCTTAAAAGTCTTGTACTAGTGTGAGTGAGCTAAACACATAATGAAGACATGGAAAATTAATAAGACTTATTTTTTGTCACAAAAAAAGGAAAATAGGTGCAAGCACAGCCAATAACCTGTCATCCACACCTCGATGGACCTCCAAATAAGCAGCAGACTATCACGGGCATAAATCAGGTTTATTGCAGCAATAAAAAGGCACTCGAATTAACGATAGATTTTTAAAATACGTTTTCATCCTCAACTTCATCAGATACAAATTAAAACCATATCCAATCCAAACCTTAAATAGCCCAATTAAATACAAATTCATCAATTAAAACAATGCATCTCTAAAATTAAAATTCATAAACTCTACCCACAATTCATATCACATCTATCACATTAATGACTTGATTAAAACCTTTTTATCTACACTTTGTATATCATTTAATAAAATTTCATAAAATACAATAATAAATATTACTTCCTACATCATTCTTTGTTAAAAACTGCACCTCCCCTTAACAATAACAAACCGTAAAACTACCTACTATTTAAACCTATTGTGTTCATAAATCTTAATATAATGAAGACATGGAAAATTAATAACACTTATTTTTTGTCACGACAAAGTCCGCAGTCTGATGTACATTCCATTAAAGTACGTGAATGAAGAAATACACATGTGAACAACTAAACTCTAGGACTACAATGTATTACAGAAACACATAATGAAAATTAAGAAAATGCAGACTCGTTCTGTGCCACAGAGGGGAGAAATGCTGAGATCAGCATGATGCACAAGTAAATTCTGTCCTTTCAGTTATCCCAGTTGATACGGGAGGATTTCTGAAGTTCTGTGTGACACAAGTAGCCTTGGGTATCCATGTAACCAATGATTTCAGTAACAATTCAGTTTCACTTGCAGTGGGAGCCAACCTACCTTAAACTGTTGCTGTAGCCCAGGACCAGGCTGCCCAGGACTGTAACCCAGATTTCAGACACAAAGTTATTTAGGGAAATGTTTTATTCTTAACATTGCGGCAATGTCTCTTTATCTTTTCACAGCAGCAGACACATACTTCCAGAAATGTTGCTAGCACCACACAACAGAAAGTGTTCATCTATAACTGAAATCTGCACGTACAAATGTACATAGTAGAAAGGTAAAAACAGAGCACACACCCCTAGAGCCCTCAGCTGAATTCCGACAGGCTGGGAGTCTGTCTCACAATGCTGATGTCATTGCGCACACCCTGCAAATGACATCAGTGACAACTCCAAAAAAAAAAAAAAAAAAACTAGGAATTAAAGGGGACACTCAGGAATTTGTGGCACCCCATTATTTTGACCTCAGAACCGGTAAATGCTGAGGAATTCGGTATGGTTGAGAGACATGCCTTAGATTTAAAAAGGAAGAATGGGGGACCTTTTGTTTTATTACATTTAAGGCAAGTTATTTCTAACTGTATAATTTTTGTGTACCTAGACTTTGAATATTGTCTCTGAGCTAATGGCTTTGTTGAATGTAAGGTGTATGGTTTAGATGGTGGAAGTAGATAAGGTTTTGTTGGAGATAGTTTTCAATTTTGACTAATTTTCAGTGTCTGGACTAAATAGTTTACAGAGAAATGTTAAAGATCTCTTTTCAAAATACTTTTTTGTTTTATAAAGGTTTCCCCATGTGTGTAAAACAATTCTTTTTAGTTTTAAAATATGTTACCTCACAGTCTTGCTGACAGGCATAAGGCAAGTTATTAGTCTTTAACTTATGATCAACAACTGGCTTCTGGATTGGGAAATGGAGGGTTGTGGCAGGCTAAGGTGATTCAAGTAGCTGACAGCCAGCTCTTTTATCACTCAAGTGTGCTAGCTTATACTGCATTTAAAGTGTTTTTGCTACTGTTCTAACTGCTTTTCTGCAAAAAAAAAAAAGAAGTTCTAAGCTTGGTTCCTAGCTTTCCTGTAACTAGTCTAGTCCAGATACAGATTTGCTGTATCCAGGACTGTTTTTAAGTTTTTGAGACCCCAAGACCTTTCTCTGTTGGAGGGAAGCCTTCTAGCTTATCAGTGGGAGTGGTAAGCACTTGGTAGCCTGTCTACCACAAGAGGAATGGTTTCTGGTTCAGAAATTGTAGTTTATTGGCCGTTTGGGCATTTTTTCCATCCCTTTCAACTTTCTGGATTAAAAGCCCATGTTTGTGTACAGTGCAGTGGCGTTCAGCAAAGGTAAACTATTACCGGTGCCAGAAAGTTTGCTCTTCAGTTTGCCCCTTAGAACGAGCTTGTTCTTTTACTTCTTGCACTTCAATTAGAGTAATTGGCACTTTAACAGACTTTTGTAGAATTTATTGTAGCACACTTAGGTGCTAGCTGCTCCTCTGCACTAACAGCACCAGTACTTATTAGTGATGACCAAGCCCCTGGTATGATTGTAGGGCAATTTCCTGTGCTTTCTCCTGCTAACCTGGTGCACTTGGCAACTGTCTAATGTACACAGACAACCCTCTCCTCTTACCTCCCAACACTCATACCTGTGAGAGATGCACTTATATCACCAAAATGGAAGCAGTGCATGCTCCAACCATGACCGGACTAGCTGGTCAAGAGGAGAAGGTCAACACCTGCAACTCGCTATATACAACACACAGTCCTACAAAACACCAACCATCACAACCTGCAACTCACTACATACAACGCACAGCCCTACAAAACACCAACCATCACAACCCACACATAGAAACACAAACCATCCACCCACCTTCGAGGAGGCTCTCAGTAAAACTTTACCCAAACAACAGAGACCCCCTGAGGCAGAAATGCACTCAACCACCACAACACCAACCCCAGAACACATAGCTCACCACCACAGTGTGCCCTTCAACCCAAGGCCTTAAGGCAAAACAATTTGCCCAATGTACTAATCATAGGAGACTCAATTATGAGGCACACTGATGTCCCACTCACTAGGTTGAGCAAGGAGAAGGTGACAGTTGTCTGTCAGGTGCCATGATCCACATATAACACACGCACTCAGGTCACTCCACAACAAGTACAAATATGACTCAGTCACTGTGAGTGTGAATGACCTGAGATGTACCTCCCTGGACTACATGAAAAGAGATGTGATGCAACTCTCTGATTATGTAACCCAGGCAGGTATGACCCTAGCCCTGAGCAGTATTCTGCTTTCAACCAGAATGATACTACAGTACGAGCAGAAAATGATTGACTTCAACAATTGGCTAAGTTTATGGTGTCATTCTAAAGGGATCCAGTATCTATCTGCCTGGGATGACATGATCGACAGACCTCGATGCTTTGCCAGAGAAGGCCTGCATCTGTCACCCCTGAGATTCCGGGTACTGGCTAAGGCTCTTGCCCCCCCCCCCCCCCAAATAGTGCCTTTTTTAGGCAATGTTCCAAAGACCAAAATTCCACCATAAGAGCTACAAACAAATGCAATATGAGGCTCATGCTGCTCAGAGCTAGATGTCTAAATCTCAAGATGCACTCACATGAAGCTCTCCTCAAAATGGAGAATGTCAACATCTGTGCTGTAACGGAGACCTGGTTTAAAGAGGCAGAAAGCACCCCTGCGCTCCCAGCCTACAACTCACTCCATACCTTTCGGACCCAAAATGCGGCCAGAAGCTTCAAAGGCAGTGGTGTCTCCATATTCTTAAAGGATATGCACACCTCTAGACTGGTAGCCCAGCATAATGCATCCGAGATACGTCAGGTACAATTGACACTGGGCAAGACAGCGATACAATTCATAGCCTGCTACAGAACCCCAAAGATGTCCCTAGACCCGCATGCCAACTTCCTGAGCACCCTGGTATCTATCAAGGTCCAACCTAATACTCTCATACTGGGTGACTTCAACTACCCTTCCATCAGTTGGGAAAACTATTCAACTACCAATGTACAGGCCCAATGCTTTCTGGAATTTATCAATTCCAATGCCCTGGACCAGCTCATTCTGACTCCCACTAGAGGAAGCAACATCCTCAACCTGGTTATCACCAACATGGGAGACTGTTGCTAGACACCTATAGTTCAGTTCCTCCCTGGTTAAATCTGACCACAAATTGATCAGGATGGAAATCTCCATCTCACCTACACCCCCCGCTAAGTTGACCACCCTGAAAATCTTCTCTAAAGCCAACTTTGGGCTCCTAAAAATAGAGGTGGCTAACTTCTCGGCACCCATACCAATGGGAAATAGCCGCATGACTGCCAAATAATACAACAATGCACTGTACGAGCATGTACACAAATGCATGGACCTTGCCATATCAAATAGAAATAAGATGCTCTTCTCCAAAAAAAAGGAAGCCAATCTGGTGGTTTCCAGCCAGCCATAAACTCTACAACAGAAGGAAGAAACTGATGTAGAAAAAAATGAAGTCACAAGCCTGGAAAACCTCTCTTATCCACCTCCAAAAAAAAGCTGAAATCCCTTATCAAATCCTCTAAAGCCAGCTATGAAGGCAAAATTGCGGCTGACACCAAAAACAACTGCAAAGCCTTCTATAGCTGCATCAAAAACCTCAAGGGCAATACCCAGATTTGCTCTGAGTTATTGCTCAATGGCACCTCCTATACTGAGCCAACAGATATAGCCAGCATACTAGCTGACAGATTCAGTGCCAGCTTTACCCCTCTCCCCCCCAAGGGCCCTATCACAATACCAGATGAAAGCCTGGTACCCACCATTTCTGCTGTACAGGTAAAAGCTGCATTGTCCAAAGCCAAGAATTACAGCATCCATGGACCTGATAATATCCCACGCTGCATCCTACATGAGCTAAAAAATGAACTGGCACCACATCTGTGTGCCCTGTTCAGTCACAGCCTTACCTCAGGCTGTGTCCCTAATGAATGGTGCACTGCTACAGTCATCCCGCTCCATAAAGGGGGAGCCAACTACAGACCCTAGGAACTGTCGCCCCATTAGCCTGACAAGCCTGGTTTGCAAAGCTATGGAGCGCATCATCATGGACCTGCTTAACAAAGATATAGGCAATCTCCAAACTCTTGACCCCACACAGTCTGGCTTTGTCAAGGGGAGATCCTGCCTGCTGAAGTTGGTTGACTTCTTTGAGGCCATCACCAAGGCTGTGGATGAGGGTAAGGCAGTGCATACAGCCTACCTCAACCTGCCAAGGCTTTTGATACCATTCCCCACTCAGGCATCATTGATAAACTCACCAAAGTAGGCATCAATCCTTACATCACTAGATGGGTTGCAAATTGGCTCACAGACAGGACCCACAGAGGGAAAGTTGCGAATTCTAATTCAGACTGTTGATCAGTCACAACTGGAGTCCCACAGGGCTCAGTCTTGGGCCCTCTCCTGTTTGGCATCTACTTCTCAGAAGTCCAGGCCAACACACAAGGACTCTGGCTGACCAAGTTCGCTGATAACTGCAAGCTAGAAGTCATTATCAACTCTCTAAGTGATGCAGACATCCTACAAAAGCCTCTCTGAGACTATTGACTGGTGTCAGAACCATGGCCTGAAGCTTAATGCCAAAAAATGCATTATCATCCCCTTTGGAAAAAATTCAGTTCCCACGAGTTGCCACGTTGATGGGAGCCCACTGAACACTAAAGGGGCCATAAGAGATCTGGGCACCCAGCTCGACAGCCACCTCACCTTCGACCACCACATTGCCACTGTGGTCAGAAAGTCCTTGTACATGGCACATCTTATAACCAAAGGTTTCGCATTCAGGTAGAAAGTGGTCATCATCCCTCTCTACTCATCCCTCATTAGACCAATCATTGAATATAATGCCCCGTTTGGCATGTACCTGACCAGACACCTACAACAGCTGGAGAGGCCACAAAAGTACCTAACAAAAAGAATCCTAGGCCTTAAGAAACTTCAGCTGATGTCCTTGTATTCCAGTGTTGCAGTATTCTACTAGTGGGTTTACCCTTCTTCATTCAGCTTGTCCGGCCAGGTTTCCAAAGCTTTTTCAGTCCCTCTTGGTGCATTGGACTTTTGATGTAGGGGCAGGTACATGAGCCATAAAGGTGACGTCTGCAACACACCAGTCCTCAGAACTTTTCAGCTGCCAGCCGTTCGCCAGTTGATGTCCTTCTCTTCCTATGTTGCAGTATTCTTGATGTGGGATTTTCTGCCCTCAGGCAACTCGTACGTCGGCTCCTATACAGAAGCTTCAGCTTGGCTGTTGCAGCTGCATGGGACGTCACACGTAGGGCCATAAAACCAGGGGCCTTAAATGTGACGTCTGCACAGACAAGCCTCAGCACTTTTCAGCTGCAGATGACCGATGCATCGTGTGTTTGCTACTTCACTTCAAATGTCTCAGAAAAGCTAAGTAACCCGTTGGGGTTTTTTTCTTCTTATCTTGTTGTTATTGCATAGGCTTGGTTTGTTGTATAGCCAATGTCAGCAAAAAAGGGTAAATGCCAATGTGGGTGCCAGATACCTCATAAAGACTCCCATGATCAGTGTGTTTTTTGCTTAGGCCGAGATCACAACTTTACCTCCTGCTCCATTTGCCAGTCGTTTGTGCCGAAGACCCTCCGCAGCCATCTGACCATGCTTAACCTTTATTTAGAAAACCAGCGCCTTAAGTGGTTAGCCCTGAGGATGGATCCTGCCTCGGAGGTCACAGCAGAACCTCCGCATATGAAGGCCAAATTTCCCAGGCCCTCTTTTTCTGCCACTCCGTTACCAGACACCCACCAGCTGCCGATTTATGAGCTGAGTTTACGCCCGGCGGATCCATCTACTTCAACGACTACCTTTGCGGAAAGTAGAGCTTCCAACCGGGATCGCGCCTTCAGACCCGATTCCAGGCCTACTCCATCTACCCTAGCAAAAAAGAAACAGAAAACCAAGTATACCCACTTCCATTACAGAAGGCCTACCTGACTGGCAGTCCTTTACTTCTTCCCTGATACGGGCCTTCATGGCACTTAGGTCTTCAACCTCATCCACAACTGTTCTACCTTTGCTCAGCCCTAGGCCTGCTTCAGCCTATTCCCTTCCCCCTGACATCTCAGGTTAGGGAAAAGAGCATGACACTTCATTCTCCTTCTCTGAGGATTCCATATCTTACACCTCCCAAATTGCTTCACCCCAGGAGTATTATTCTCCTGATGAAGAATCTATAGAGGGCGATTCACCCCCTGAAGATAACACATTTGGTGAGACTATCACCACAATGAAAGATTACTTCAATTGGGATACCTCACAAATGTCTGATACCCAAAAGAGGTATTTTGAGCTTCTTCAAGTAGAATCCCCCTCCCCTTCTGCTGTTCCCCCTGTCTTACCTGGATACCTAGATGCCTTTAATTCTGCATCTAAGACTCCTGATTCACAGCCACCTGACCTCAGGCAACCAGATCGATTTTACAAGGAGCCTGACAAACAAAAATTCTTAATCAAATCACCCTTGGCAGACCCAGCTGTGGTTGCCACCTATCCTGATAAGCAATCCAGACTCCTTCCCTTTGCCTCACTCCTACCCACAGATAAAGACAGTAAATGTATGGATAGAATAGGTAAGAAGGTCTACACCTCCTCCACTTTGGCTTTTAGAGCCATAAACTATCAGACACACATGACTAAATATGCTCTGGACTTGGTCTCTCAAGCCTCTTCCTTCCTGGCCACTATTCCTGACTGCCCCACAAAAGCTGACATCTCCTCCAAATTGTCTTTGGCTACACAGGTAGCCAGACACTCGATTAGATGCAGCTATGATGCTGCAGAAGCCTCTGCTCACTCTGCAGCATCTGCTTCAATTCTCAGGAGAGACTCCTGGCTATGACTTCAGAACCGCCCAGAAGACTTTGTCTAAGATCTTGGATGCTCCCCCCGGACCACAATTTCCTTTTTGGGAAACAATCTGCAGATCTTTTATTAAGAATCTGCAAGAAAAAAGTAAAGAATTGCAGGACATAAAACATTTGTTGATGTTCCCTATTCCCAAGTACTATAGAAACTATCCAGCAAAATCCACCTTTGTGAGGAGAAACCCAGCCCAGGCTGGTACTTCCTCTTCTAGGTCTAGAAGAGGTGCAAGAAGACTACCACTTCCAGACCTGGTGCACTGCATCCACAGCCTAGACAGCCTTTTCAGGACAAAGGAGGCTCCAACAATGCATGACTGCCTTGCCCCCCCTACCACTCTCAGTCTGCCTTTCCCACTGCCTCCCCTTCTGGAAAACTATCACCTCGGACAAATGGGTACTGTCCATAATACAAAAAGGATACTTCCTCTCCTGAAAAGTAAAACCACCCATAAGAGGCATCCCTTTTCCTCCCAAAAACCAACAGCATCTCCTTCCACAGGTTTTGACAGACCTTCTTTAGCTGGGTACCATAGAACCAGTCCCCTAAGGACAGGAAGGAAAAGGTTTCTACTCCCGTCTCTTCCTGGTCCCCAAAAAAGATGGTCCATGGAGACCCACCTTAGACCTCTCCTTCTTAAATCCTTACCTAAAGGTGCCCACCTTCAAAACACTGTCACTTCCAACTTTGCTACCAGTCATCCCAACCAAAAAATTCATGGGCACCTTGGACCTAAAAGAGGCCTACTTACACATACCCATCAGACCTTTCCACGGAGGATTTCTGTGTTTCTGTGGGCCCTCTTCTCATTTACAGTTTACTGCTTTGCCCACTGGTTTGTCCACTGCCCCTCCCCCCCCCCCGAGTGTTCACAAAATGCCTGGCCCCAGCCATTCCCTTTTGCAGAACACAGGGAATTCAAATGTATCCCTATCTAGATGACATCCTAATCCTTGCAGAGTGCAAAGATACCCTTTCAACTCATCTGTACTTCACCATGTCCCTTCTACAAAATCATGGGTTCATCCTCAACCTTCCAAAGTCTTCATTGAACCCAGAACAAGGCAAGATTTTTCTGGGTTGTAGAATCCGAATGGACAAAATGAAGGCTTTTCTTCCACAAGACAAGGTCAACTCCCTGACCTCCCACTTCAAGGAGCTGCTACAGTCACAGGTAATAATTGCAAGGCAGTTCCTATGAACCCTGGGCATAATAGCAGCCACCATACCTATGCTCCCAGTTGCCAGAATGCATATGCGCAAGCTACAGTGGTACCTAAAAAAACATTTGGTCCCAGCACCAGAATCACCTGGAGCAAGAAATCCCTCTCCTTCCCTGTCTAAAGAAAGAGATCAGCTGGTGGATCCAACAAGTCCAGCTAAACCTGGGGCTTCCCCTCCAACCCCCCAACACAGATAATGCATACAGATGCCTCAGATTCAGGGTGGGGAGCCACCATGGCATCTTACTGGGTTCAAGCAACCTGGCACCCTTCCTTGAGGGCCAAACACATCAATTTGCGGAGAATGACAGCAGTCTTCTTAGCTCTAAATCCTTTATCCCCCTGCTTCTACCAGGGGTTCTACAAATAATAACATACAACACCATTGTAATGTGGTACCTCAACAAACAGGGAGGGACAAAAGCATATCAGCTGTGCAGACTAACCCTGCTGATATGGGATCTAGCCTCTCGCCACAACTTGTCCCTGCAGGCAACCTACGATGTCCTTCAAGGATGCATCTGCAGTCTTTACAAATGGGTTGTCCTGTCGTCAGGCAGCCCTTCGGTCGGCCGGATTCCAAAGTCTGGGTCTGGCTTCGGCTGGAGTCGCACTTCACCCGACGTCATTGCGGCAGTTATTCGGGTATAAAGGCATCAGCCGACGCCATTTTCCCCAGTCTTTCTGGCCGCGTGGCGCCCGAAGCAGAAGCTGTTCGTAAGTGCCGGTCGGTCAGATCCAGAGATTACTACTACCGAATACTACTTCGAAGACTTCTATAAAGCTAAGTACCCTGTTGGGGACTCTTTCTTGCCTCAGCCGATGTCAGAGAAAGTTAATAACTGTTTATCTTGTGGGAAACAAATACCTCATAAAGATTTCCACTCCTATTGTATACATTGTTTAGGCCCAGACCACGACGTAGCAGCTTGTCTAGCCTGTGCTTCTTTTAACCGACGGACGCTTAGACGTCGGTCGGACTTTGCTGAACAGATTTTCAGCTCCGATTTTGCCTACATTATGCCGTCGGATCCTCTGACTACGCAAATTACCAAAAAACGCAAAGAAAAGGACCGACACTCGCGGTCCACGGTTTCGGCCAAAACCGCGGTTAAGCAAACCACGAGTGTCTCGGTTTCGGCCGAAACCGAGCAAGCGGTTCTTTCTTCAGCCGATATCATGCCTTCTACCGAGGCCTCTTCTAACCTGGTAGAAACGGCTTCTGAAATCCAACCTTCTGTTGTGGTTTCACAGGATTTATCAGACACCATTCCCCTGGATGTTTCAACCCCTGCACGTGGAGCTGCTAGGCCTCCCCCAGCTATGTCTATTAAGGCCTTTGCCAGGGCTAAAGCAGCCAAAGCATCAAAACCTGTGCCTGCCAAGCCCCCTTCTCACAGGCCCAGCTCCAGCTCCCACATGCTTTCTTTGGCTGAGGATCTCATCTCTTTAATTCGTGGAGCCCAGCCTCATCCAGACAGGGCCTCTCCCTCCTCCAGAAAAGAGGCCTAGAGCAGAGCCCCCTGAGCCAGTATCCACAGATGATTCCTCTGATGACTCAGAACATACAAACCCTCCTGAGGCTTCTTATTCTCCTTACGAAGATTCTGATGCTGAGGAGTCCATCCCTTCAGCCTCTCCTCCTGAGGAATTTTCCTTTGGGGAAACCTTACATGCTATGAGGGAACAATTTCAGTGGCAGGGCCAAGATTTCTCAGACTCTAGAAAAAGGCTTAGGACCTTTCTACATTTGCCACAACATAGGCCTTTAGCTATACCTCCAGTTCTTTCTGTTGTTGATGATGCATTTAATGATGCTTGCACTACTCCTGATTCTTTACCTCCGGCTCCTGCTAAGCCCGATAGGTACTACAGGGTCCCGGACACTCATCACCACTTATATAAGGCTCCTTTTGCAGATCCAGAGACTCTCCCCCAGGGTCCTAAAGCTGTAGCCGCTACTTCTTCTAAAAACCCCCTCCCCTCTGAAAGGGAATCCAGGTCCTTAGAGAGATGGGTTAAAAAATTTACACCTCTGCTACTTTGTCAGCTAGAGCTTTGAACTGCCAATTTCATATGATACAATATCAAGAGTTTATGCTTGACCAGTTGACTAAAAAGCTGTCCTCTGAAGAATCTTTAGATAAAAAGTATGTTCAAGAAATGGTACATAACATACAGCAGGTTAGTAACCATTCTTTAAAATGTGGCTATGATGCACTGGAGGCTTCCTTTAGATCAGCCATGACTGGCACAGTTATCAGGAGGCATGCATGGTTGAAAGAACAGGCACTACCAGACCATGTCAAATCTAAGCTTTTGGATGCACCTATGGACAAGGTCAATTTATTTGGTTCCCCTGCACAGCAGGTACTAAAAAAGATGGAAGAGAAAGCAAAATCTGTGCAAACAGTGAAAGATTTCTTACAAGTTCAACCTCCAAGGTTTAGCAGAAACTGGCCCTCCAAGAATTGGTCCTTTCCGGAATCCTCTAAGGCACAAAGAGGCAGGAATAGGCGCTCTAGAGGCAGAAACCAATCCAGGGGTGCCTACAGGGGTCGCCAGTGGCAGGGTAACAACCAACAAGGCACGGATACAGCCACCACCACTACAACAACTCAATCACAGTGACTTGACGGTGGCACCGCCAACCAGGGAACAACTAGAAGCACCCTTAGGCGGAAAGCTAACCTTATTCTCAAGAAACTGGCACTGCATTACAAGAGAAAAATGGATTTTGCAAACTATAGACCAAGGTTACAGGTTCCATTTCCATACTCTACCAGAAAAGAGAGGAATGCCAAACCTTCCACCTACTCAAAGGACAGAAGCTCTAAAGCAAATATCTCAATTATTAAGAATGAGAGCTGTGGAAAAGGTACCATCTATGGAGCAAGGAAAGGGATTTTACTCCAGACTCTTCCTGGTACCAAGAAAAGAAAACAAATGGAGGCCTATTCTAGACCTGTCCGCTTTAAACACATTCCTCATTGTTCCAAAATTCAAAATGCTGACCCTACAGCAGCTTCTTCCCATGCTGGGCAAGGAGTCTTGGCTGGTAACTCTAGATCTCAAGGAGGCATACCTGCACGTCCCCATAAGACCAATTTGCAGAAGATACCTCAGATGTCTTGCAGGATCAGAGCATTATCAATTCTCAGCATTGCCCTTTGGCTTATCTACTGCACCCAGAGTGTTCATGAAATGCCTGGCATCAGTAATCGCTCATTGCAGACTTCAGGGGATTCAAATCTATCCCTACCTGGACGACTGCCTGATACAAGCGGACAACAAAAACAAACTAACAGAAGACTTACAAAGAGTCATCTTCTTGCTGCAAGCCCTGGGATATACAGTCAATACAAAAAAGTCAAGGCTGATTCCATCCCAAAGAATAACCTTTCTGGGTGCAGAACTGGACACATCAAAACAAATGGCATTCCTAACTGCAGAAAAGAAAGAGCAACTTCCTCTCTACTTCTTGGCATTAACAAAGCAGAACCATCTAACTGCAAGGAAAGTGCTGCAAGCTCTAGGCTTCATGGCATCCTGCATAATACTGGTCCCTCATGCCAGGCTGCATATGAGAAAGCTACAGTGGTACCTAAAGAATTTGTGGTCCCAGCACAAGCACAGCCTAGAAACCAAAATTCCAATGATCCCATGCCTGAAACAGGAGTTCCTATGGTGGGCTCAGGCCTGCCAATCAAACACAGGATTGCCCTTCTGCAAAAGCCAACCAAGACAAACCATCACGACAGATGCCTCAGACCTCGGATGGGGGGCACACATGCTGGACAAGTGCATTCAAGGTCTATGGACTCAAGACCAGCTGCATCTGCACATAAATCTAAAAGAAATGATGGCTGTAAAATTGGCAATCCAGGCATTCAGACCCTTTCTCCAAGAAGGCCAGTTGATGATAAGGACAGACAACACCACAGTTATGTGGTACATCAACAAACAGGGAGGCACACACTCATACCCTCTATGCCGGCTGGCACTGGACTTATGGGATGTGGCTCTGGACTACAACATTCAGTTACAGGCAATTTATGTACCAGGAAAGGAAAACATTCTAGCAGACATATTAAGCAGAACTACAACAGATGCTCACGAATGGATGCTGCATCCGGACATCTTCAAAACCATTACAAGAAAATGGGGATTACCACAAATAGACTTGTTTGCATCCCCTTTCAATCACCAGTTGAAGAAATTCTGCACAAGGACTTACCACCCACTTGCTTGGAAGGTGGACTCCCTATCTTTCAGTTGGAAAAGCCTGACAGCATACGCATTCCCACCACTTCCTTTGATGCACAAGGTGCTTCTGAAGATCAAAGAGGAACGTCCGAAGATCATTCTGATAGCCCCAAACTGGCCAAGACAACATTGGTATCCACTGCTGAGGAGCATGTCCCGGGAACAAATATGGACACTGCCCCTGATCCCATTGCTGCTAACACAGAACAACTACAACATCCTGCATCCAAACCTAAAAACTCTGCAGCTAACTGCCTGGACTGGAACATTACATAACAGCAATTAACCCAAATTTATCCCAAAGGGTTAAAGACATAATCCTGGAGGCTCGTAGACCTTCAACAAGAAAGAATTATGCAGCAAAATGGAAAAGATATCTCATCTGGAGTACTGCAAAGGGGCAAGATGTGACACTGGTGAACATAGCCAACATCCTGGAGTACTTGGCGGAGCTCTACCATACAGGCCTGTCCTATTCTTCCATCAAGATACATGCATCAGCTATTTCAGCAGAATACAGCTTGGATCCTCCTGTCTTCTCGCATCCTCTGCTCAGACAGTTTCTGAGAGGAATTAAAAATGTAAAACCTCCCAGGAAACCTCCATTGCCAGCATGGGACTTGAACTTTGTGCTAGAAAACTGACTCTTCCTCCTTTCGAACCAGCAGCAACAGCAGAATTACAATACTTATCCTGGAAGACTGCCTTCCTGCTAGCAATAACTTCAGCAAGAAGGGTCTCTGAACTACAGGCATTAATGGCAGTGCAACCCTTCCTGATCTTCCATCAAGATAGAGTATCCATGAGAACAAACCCTACATTTATGCCTAAGGTGGTATCCAGAGTCTCTTTAAATCAGGCTATCCACCTTCCTACATTCTTCCCCAACCCACAGAACAGGGGAGAAAGGCTCTTACATACCTTGGATGTACACAGACAATTACGCTACTACCTGGACAGGACAAAAACCAATAGAAAAACTGACCAGCTTCTGGTAGCATATGCAACAGGAAAGGAAGGAAAACCAATTTCTAAACAGACAATCTCCAAATGGATAGGAAATTGCATTAGATTTTGTTACTCCTACCATGGAAAGAAAACTCCAGAGAACATCAGGCCTCACTCCACAAGGGCTACAGCCACTACCACAGCTTTCTTACGAGGAGTGGCTTCCAAGGACATTATAGAGGCTGCTACTTGGACCTCTGTGCATACATTTTCCAAGCATTATAACTTACCTCTATACTCTAGATCCCATGCTGGTTTTGCCACTGCTGTTTTGCAAGGGATCCTAACTACACCATAATCTCTTCTCATTTCCTCCTCCCCTAGTTTAGCTATGGTATTCTACCCATTTGTAAAGACTGCAGATGCATCCTTGAAGGACATAGTACAGTTTTGTACCTACCATAAATGTAGATGTCCGAGAGGAATGCATCTGCAGTCAGGATTACCCACCCTCCTTCCCCTCTGAGGTACTCCTAGGGTATTTGCCAATCTTCAGCTAGCTTGGGGGGGATCTATTATGGTGTATTTGTTTGTATATATGTACATACATGCTTATTTTGTGTGTTTGCTCTCTACTATTTGGAAACTTTGGCATTTATCCAAATTTAGCCATCCAAGAGGGCACCTGGCATCTGGGGCAAGAAACACTGAGGAAAATGGCGTCGGCTGATGCCTTTATACCCGAATAACTGCCGCAATGACGTCGGGTGAAGTGCGACTCCAGCCGAAGCCAGACCCAGACTTTGGAATCCGGCCGACCGAAGGGCTGCCTGACGACAGGACAACCCATTTGTAAAGACTGCAGATGCATTCCTCTCGGACATCTACATTTATGGTAGGTACAAAACTGTACTTTCCCTGTCATGACAACAAGCAAGCAGATCTTCTAAGCAGGACATCCTGTCCACAACACGAATGGATGCTGGACAGGACTGTCTTCTTAGACATTGTCCACTGGTGGAGCACTCCTCAATTAGACCTGTTTGCCTCCCCCTAGAACAGGCAGCTGTAGACCTTCTGCTCAAAGACCTACTCCCCTCTATCCTGGAGGGTAGATGCTTTCAACATCTCCCGGAAGGGGACGTTTCTTTATGTCCCCCCCCCCCTTCCCACTGATTCAGAAAGTCGTCCTGAAAATCAGGAGAGACAAACGAAAAATCTTGTTAGTGACTTCCTGCTGGCCAAGGCCGCACTGGTTCCCCCTACTTCACAATCTAGCCAAGGGCAATCACTACAAGTTACCCTACAAGATGGACCTTCTGACACAAGTAAAGGAAACTTTCATCCACCCACACTTGCAGATGTTGTCCCTGACACTGTGGGTGATCAACTTTTGATCCCATTCAGATACTACTACTCAGAGGACATGCTTTCAGTCCTGAGGAAGGCCAGGAAACCTATTACAAGAAAATCATACCTAGCTAAATGGAAAAGATTTACTAAATGGTGTCTAGACAAGGGAATGGACCCTTGCATTTCTGACCCCACCCCAGTTCTTACTTATGTGTGTTAGCTAATAAAAAGTGGACTTTCCTGTTCTTCAGTGAAAGCACACCTTTCCGCAATATCAGCCTGCTTGCAACTAGACACTCCCTTGTTAGCCAGGCTTGTTGTAAAACTTCCTAAAAGGGGTGTTACACATTAGACCTCCAAAAAAGCCTATCCCTCCATCCTGGGACCTTAACTTCATCCTGGAAAAGCTTACCCAACACCCATTCGAACCTGCTGGGACAGCTACCCTTCAGATGTGTACATGGAAAACAGTTCTACTAATGGCTATAACCTCAGCCAGAAGGGTTTCAGAACTACAAGCCTTAATGGCTTGCCTCCCCCCACTACGTTCCACAAAGACAGGGTAACCCTGAGAACTAACCCCTCCTTCATGCTTAAGGTGGTCAACAATTTGTCATTGAACCAATCTGTCTACCTTCCTACCTTCTTTCCCTCTCCCACCAATGAAGGTGAGAGGATACTTCACTCCCTGGATGTACACAGACAACTAAGCTTTTACCTGGACAAAACAAAATCCATGAGGAAATCCAAACAACTTTTTGTTTCCTTTCATCCCAGAGCATTGGGCAAGGCAGTCTCCAAACAGTCCATCGCATGTTGGATCAGGAAAGCCATCTGTCTTTGCTATTGCCACCATGGTAAAATCCCCCATTGGAAGTAAAAGCTCATTCCATCAGGTCAATGGCCACCTTAAGGCTTTCTTAAGAGGTCTGGACACGTTTTCCATTATGGAAGCAGCCATACGGTCCACTATCCACACTTTCACCAAACACTACAGGTTAGACCAGGTCTCCAGAGCATGTGCAGGATTTGCCAGGGCAATCCTACAGGGCTTTGTAGAGTCTTCTTCTGTATGCGCCACCCTTTCATCCAGCTAAGCTGCGGTACTCTCCCACAACAAGAATACTGCAACATAGGAATAGAAGGACATAGAATTGTTGTGTAAACTCTTACCATAACCATAGATGTCTTTCTCTTCCATGTTACAGTATTCCTTCCCACCCACCCACCAATAACCCCCTCATCATTCTCCTTTTCATCCCAGCATGTCCTTAGGTCCTAATCCCGTATACCTTTCACCTTGGACCTATCAATACCACAGAAGGACCTCAGAGTCCCACACGTGACATCACTGGCACCTCCTCCTGCTGGGCCTTCTACTCTGTCTGCTGAGCTTCAAGTTCTGAGGATTGTGCGTGCAGACGTCACATTTAAGCCCCTGGTTTATGGCCCTACATGTGACGTCCCACGCAGCTACAACAGCCAAGCTGAAGCTTTTGTATAGGAGCCAATGTACGAGTCGCCTGAGGGCAAGAAATCCCACAACAAGAATACTGCAACATGGAAGAGAAGGACATCTGTGGTTATGGTAAGATTTTACACGACTATTCTTTCCTGCTACTTGCAGACATCAGATCTGTTTCACATTTAAAAGATAAGTACCCCATCAGTTCTTCTTTTTGATAGTCGTGCATGTCCGGTAAGAGTAAGTGCAACTGTGGTCATCAAATCCCCCACAAAGACACCCAGGACCAGTGTCTCTTTTGTTTGGGTAGGGAGCACGATTACAAAAACTGCACCATCTGTAAATCGTACGTCCTCAAGACCCTACGCTATCGCTTACAGGCTCCAACTTCTAAGACAGATAGCTAAGTAAAAAAACAGCACTGGTGAAGAAGAAGAATTCTCAGAAGAAGAGTTTTTCACATCAGATGGACAAGGACTACAAGAGACAACGGACCTCCAGTTGGCTGTTGATAATGCATGCAATTTTTGCATTGTTCATAATATTTCAGGTATTTCTCTTTCTGAATTGCAACTATCAGTGTTAAGCAAGGGTTTAAATTTTGTACCGAGTACAGGGACAGATTTTTGCACTCTTAATACCTGAGCTGCTATACTGTGCACGGAATGTAATGTTGAAGCAAATGTTTAATGACACTAACAATGTTCACACACCTCATGTATTGAAGCAACCTAGCACTTTTTCACCTACTTTATATCCTACACTGTTGTTTGTTAAATCATGTGAACGTGAAATTGAACAGTATCTACAGAATACACACAGATCTATATATTTTAACTTAGACCAACCACATAGAAATGCACTGCAAGAGCTAAATAGTAGCTAGAATAATACCAACATACTTATAAAGTCTGCTGATAAGGGCAATGCTGCTGTTATACTTGGTAAAGAGTTTTATAACACACAAATAGATCTGTTGCTAGCTGACAAACCACTAATGGTGAATTCTTACATACAAAAAGTGCACAAATCTTTATTTAATATGGAAAAAACTGGTTTGATAGACCATGAGCTGCTGACATTTTTATATATACAACATCCTACTTTCCCAGTCTTTAAAGCCTTACCAAAAATTCATAAGGATCTCAAAACACCACCCATGAGACCTATAGTATCAGGTAGGGGTTGGGTAACAAAATATGTTTCTTTCTGGTTAGAATGTACTCTCAGACCAATGTTACAAACCTTCCCTAGAATTTTGAAAGATACTGCAACATTTCTGGAATCATTGGTTGTTTATTTACAAGAGAACAGTGACATTTCCTCCATGTTTGTTACCCTAGATGCAAAGAATTTGTTCACTGTCATAGAAAATCAATATGGTATTACTGCCGTAGAAGAAATACTGAATAAATGTTGAATATACATATAGATGTAAATATATGGTTATGTTCCTTATTAAGGCTAGTATTAGAAAACAAAGTTTTTCTTTGTCAAACAAAGTATTATTGCCAGAGACAAGGTATAGCTATGGGTACGCCTTGTGCGAACACATATGCTAACCTAGTCCTGGCATGCTGGGAAGATATTTGAGGCAGCACATGATTGGAAAGACAAACTTTTCTTTTAAAGTAGATTTGTGGTCAATGTGTTCTTTTTGTGGGGGGGGGGGGGGGGGCACCATATCAGAATTAACGTAATTTGTTAATTATTTAGAGTCTACTACCAGCTTCTTCAGATTCTCATTGAATTATTCCAGTTCAGTCATTGAATACTTGGATGCTAGTATTACTAAGAAAGAAAATGGGGAGGTAGAGACATCACTATACAGGAAGCCTTGTTGGACCAACAGCATGCTTAGATTTGACAGCATCCACCCTAGACATGTAGTCCAACACATAGTCAAGGGACAAGTCTGCAGAATATCCAGACTTTGTATGAAAGAAAATTCCTTTATACAGGAATTGGACTCTTTAAAGAATAATTTTCAAGCACAAGGTTATAGCAAAAATCTACTGAAAAAGAAAATGGACAACAGCAGTCTCTATAGAAAACAAAGTGCAAAACCATGGTTACATAGAGGTAAAAAATGGCCCAATAAGGTAGATGCACAGGTTCAAAAAGCTAATGAAGGTTTGAAAATAAGTTTAACATACAGTAATGATATAAGTGGTATATGTAATATAATTTGATACAACTGGAGAATTCTTTTAACAGATGCGAATATAACTAGAGTTGTAGGGACCCAACCTAGATTTATTTTTAAAAGAAATAAAAATTTGAAAGATATTTTGTGTCAAGAACCTATGCATTTTAAAAATCCAGGCATCAAGAAGGGAACCTATCCATGCTTACACTGTAAAGCCTGTAAGCACATTTTACAAGGAAACTGTTTTATACACCCCAGGACCAACAAGAAGTACGTTTTGAATATGTATGCTGACTGTAATACGCAAAATGTCGTCTGTATTGCAAACTGTCAACAGTGTACTGCATATTATGTAGGAAAAACAAATTGCAGACTTAAAGATATAATTTTTAAGCATCTATCCGTTATAAGGTTAAGAAAAGAACACAATGCACTGTACAAGCATATAGAATTGCATAGTGATCATGTATGTGCCTTTTTCGTTATATGTGTTGTAAATAGAAGTCAGAAGTGGATGACTTGTATAATGAAACTGAATATAAAGAGATGCAATGGATTCTTAGACTGGGAGCTTACAAAGCCACAGGATTAAATTATGTTGTCCCTTTAAAACCAGCTCTAGCAAAAAGGAAGGTAAACTATTGATTTTCATTGGTTGTGTTGTACTATATTAGATACTATGTTTTTACTAGTGTTTTATCATCTGATGAAGGGATTTACCTGAAAGCGCTTAAGATACTGCTTTTATTGTTTTAATAAAGTGAAGTTGCTTCGTACACAGCGTGGTAGTACTTGCCTTACTTTTGGATTTACTAAGACAGATAGCTCTCGGTATGGAAGCCACCTCTGACGCCTTAACCGAACTGCCTAGGAAGAGGGCCAAGTACACACAGCCTACATCTTCCACTGCACTTCCCTCTGCCACTCCTCATCCTGTAGCCGCCGCCAGCTTGGATGAGGACTTGGCTTCCGCCACCATAGATAAACCGGGTACCTGTCAGGAGGCCGCACAATCTACAGCAGATGACACGTCTGGGGAGCATGTACCGGCACCTGTTACAGACGCCGGGGGGACCAGTACCTTTGGTAGGCGCTTCGGATCTGGCCTCCACTGCTACTATGATCTCTCCCAGGCCTACTGCCAGCCAGACACCAGCTAGGCCGTCCAAGAAAAAGCAAAAAAATAGGCACATTTCTCCACCTCCAGAGGCCTTACCTGACTGGCAGGCCTTCAGTCAGAGTCTTTGCAATGCCTTCCTGGCCCTTAGGCCTTCCTCTGAGCTCACCCATGCGGATCCCTCTCTTCTCAGTCCTAGGCTTTCTGTACCTGAAAGGACTGTCACTTAGTCTGCAGAGGAAGAACTGTCTTGATTCCTCTGAGGACTCATTCCCAGATCTCATCCCCAATAGGATATGGATCGCTTGAAGAGTCCTCTGCTGAGCCTGTCTCTTCTGTGGAAGACCTTACCTACTGAGACAGTTAATCTGATGAAAGAACACCTTAAGTGGGAATGCTCAGACATGTCTGAAGCACAGAAAAGATTCTGACTTAATTCAAATGGAATCACCTAATCCCTGTCTTATCCCACCTGTACAACCTGCCTTGTTGGATGCATTCTCAGCAGCATCCATTAATCCAGATTGCCAAACTTCTGCCCCTTGAAGGCCAGACAGATTATACAGGGTCCCTGATACAGATAAATTTCTGATCAAGTGCCCCCCAGCAGACCCCGCCACTATTTCCATCTCTACAGACAGGGCATCTAAACTTCTCCCTACTACCACTGTCCTACCTGTAGATAAGGATAGCAAGGCAATGAAGAGATGGGGGGGGGGGATTTATACCTCTTCTACCCTAGCCTTTAGGGCTACAAATTACCAGTCCCACATGGCCAAGTACTCTCTGGCCCTTCTGGACAAAGCCTCCAAAGAGCTTAATGACATGCCTGAATGTGCTGCTAAATCATCCTTGTCTTCCTTGCTCACCCTTGTCTCTCAAGTGAACAAGCACTCCCTTAGGTGTGCATACGATGCTGTGGAGGCCACAGCCAGGTCAGCTACATCAGCATCCATGCTCAGAAGGTATTCCTGGCTGTGGCTGCAACCTCTCCCTGATGACGTCAGAGCCAAGATCCTGGATGCCCCCTTGCACCATTCGGCCCTCTTTGCTGTGAAGGTGTCTGGTCTTTTCAAGTCTCTCCAGCAAAAAGGGAAAGAGCTTTAAGACCTCAAACACCTCCTTGTAGCTCCAATCCCCAAGTTCCAGAGAAACGTCCTCAGTACGACACAATTTATGAGGAAAACATCAAGACCTTCAGCCCCATCCAGGTTCAGAAGACCTCCCAGGAAACGATCTCTCCAGCCAAAGACTTCTCAGGCCTCTGGCCAGAGGCTTCCCTTTCCAGACAGGGCAGGCAGCGTCTGACTGCCTGCCACTCTCCCTCCCACCTCCTCCTACCAACATTCTCTTCTCCACCCGTCTCTCTCACTGTCTCCTGACATGGTCCCTTATTACAACAGACAAATAGGTCTTGTCCATCCTGAAGGAAGGATACTTTATGACTTGGATCTCTCCCCCTCCAAGGCTACCTATCCCATCCCCTCCCAAATCCCAGTGGTCCCAACTACTTCAGGTCTTAAACAGCCTGTTTCTCCAAGGCACCACAGAACCTGTCCTCCCCCCCCCACTCAAGGAAAAGGTTTCTACTCAAGAATCTTTCTGGTGCCCATCCTATACCTCTCCCACCTCAACCTCTTCTTAAAGGTTCCATCATTCAGGATGCTCACCTTACCCACTCTGTTTCCCCTCATTCTCCCTCAGACCTTCATGATAACCCTAGACATAAAGGATGCCTACCTCCACATCCCCATAAAGCCTTCCTCCAGGAAATACCTCGGATTCTCTGTAGGCTTCTCACACTTAAAGTTCTGTGCATTGCCTTTTTGGCTCTCCACCGCACCAAAGGTTTTCACAAATTGCCTCGCCCCAGTCATTGCCTACTGCAGGACAAGGGGAATACAATTATTCCCATATCTAGATGACCTACTCATTCAAGCAGCAGACAGACAGATCCTCCTGGTTCAGACCAGGGATCTCCTGCGCCTGCTGCAGTCTCTAGGATTTCTCATAAATCACCCAAAGTCCCAACTCCATCCTACACAGGACATTGTCTTCCTGGCATGCAGAATCAGGACAGACATCAGCATGGCCTCCCTTCTGGAGGAAAAAGTGGTGTCTCTCTCTCCCACCACTTTCAAGCTGCCCTCTGTTCAACAACCCTGACTGTGAGGGAATTCCTAAGACTTCTGGGGTACATGGCAGCTGCTATCCCCATGTTGCCCCTAGCAAAGTTACACATGAGAAAGTTCCAGTGGTACCTCCGCTCGGTGTGTACTCAGCATTCACATCCTCTAGAGTTCAGGGTGCCTCTCCTCCCTTGTCTTCACAAGGAATTAAGATGGTGGCTGGCCTAAATTGCCCAGAATCCGGGCATGCCCTTACAAATGCCCTCCCCTTTCCAGATCATGCACACAGATGCCTCAGACCTGGGCTGGGGGGGGGGGGCAGCTCTGGGCACAAAGACAGTGCAAGGTTTGTGGATAGACAGATACAAACAGATGCACATCAATATCAAGGAAATTATAGCAATACTCGTAGCCCTGCAGGCTTTCCTACCTTACCTCAAGCAGGGCTTCCTAAAAATCTTCACAGACAACACAGTCATGTGGTATTTAAAAAAGCAAGGAGGGACAAAGTCCTACCTCCTATGCACACTAGCTCCACATGTATGAGATCTGGCTATTTCTCAGGGAATTTCCCTCCAGGCAGCCTACAATCCCTCCCAGCAAAACCATCAGATTCCCTAAGCAGAACCATCTCGAACAGCCATGAATGGATGCTGTCAAGAGAGGTGTTTCTAGATCTGGTCCACAAGTGGGGTATCCGTCAGATAGACCTGTTCGCCTCTTCCAAAAACAGACAAGTCCAGAGCTACTGCTCCAGAACGCACAAACTGAAGGCAGTGCAAACAGACGTCTTCTCAATGTCATGGAAGGGGAAGTTCCTGTATGCCTTTCCCCCCTTCCCTCTGATACAGAGGGTCCTACTGAAAATTCAGCAGGACTCACCAAAAATCTTGCTGGTGACTCCCTATTGGCCAAGGCAGCACTGGTTCCCTCTACATTTTCATCTGTCCAAGGGCAATCACCACATGTTAACCCCTTCAGTGTTCCTACTTACACAACACAAGGGGACACAGATACACCCATAGTGGTGGTCTCTGCACCTCTCTCTGTGGCGGATAGGATTCTGATTCCCTTCAGACACCTGTGGAATGTGGACATTCTTTCAAGTTCTGCAGGAGGCCAGGAAACCAAACACAAGAAAATCTTATCTTTCCAAGTGGAAAGGTTTTCCTTCTGGTGTCACAAAAGACAGATGGAGCCGCTGGATAGTGCTGTGCCTTTGATTCTGTCCTACCTGTGTACTCTTGACGACAGGGTTGTCTTTTTCTTCTTTAAAAGCACACCTGTCTGCCATCTCTTCCTGCCTATGGAACCTCCACTGACATTCAGATTACCAGCCAAACTCTTCCTGAAGGGGGTTCAGCATTTAAGACCACCCAGGAAACCATTCTCCCCCCTCCCCCGGGATCTTAACTATGTGCTAGAGAAACTCACATTGCCACCTTTTGAACAGGCTGACAAGGCCGCCTTAAAGTTTTGCATGTGGAAAACAGTCCTGCTAGTAGCTTTGACCTCAGCCAGGAGGGTCTCAGAGCTTCAAGCCCTCATGGCTACTCCACCTTTCCTGGTTTTCCATTTGGACAGGGTCACTCTAAGAATAAACTCCTCCTTCACCCCCAAGGTGGTCAACAACCATTCCTTAAATCAGGCTATCCACCTGCCTACGTTTTCCCTAACCCGCAGGGAGATAGTGAGAGAGTCCTGCATTCCCTGGATGTCCACAGACGACTCTGTTTCTATTTGCATAAAACTAAATCTTTCTGCAAATCAGACCAACTGTTTGTCTGAGGAAAGCAGTGGGAAAGCAGACCATTTCTTCCTGGATAGCCAAGGCTATCTCCTTTTGCTACACCCACCATGGGAAGACTCTTATTGGCAATATGAGGGCCCACTCCACAAGAGTGGTGGCCTCTTCTGGGGCCATTTTCAAAGGACAACCAAAACCAAAAATAAAGACTTGCAAGGAGTGTCCAAATAGAGGTCGGAAACCAGGATTCCTTCTTAAAAGGATCTTTTATTGAAAATCACAAAACACCAATAACGCCAAACCAATCTATACGTTTTCGACAAAGGCAAGTCTTCATTAGAAAGTGATCTTAAACAAAAAACAGAACATTTAAATAGCCATTCAATATCATGATTCAATTAATCCAATTAAAATCTAACCAATAAAAATCTCTAGTACTGAAATGTCTATTCAAACTTCTTTAACAGTACTATTTACGTAAAAGTTTGTAAGTACAATAAATTTTTAATACACAACATAATTATTCAAAATACATATAAATTAGTTAAAAATTGTATCTTCCCTTTATATATATATATATATATATATATATATATATATATATATATATATATACGAAGTTACTATTGCAGTTGTTTAAAAATAGTTTGAAGTTTAAAAAATCTAGCCCTAATTCCATATTTCCATAGCCACCTTGTGGCTAAAACCGAAAATCACAATTTAGCAGCCCTTAATTTAAGAACTGAGGAAATGGAAATCATGTCATTCAAATCAGGTAACTTGGTGGAATCCAAAATAATCTGCCAGTACAACTCTCTATATTCGAGTTTGGCTTCCCACATGCCACCTCTTATTTCCTTTGGAATAATTTCTAAGACAAAGAAAAGAAATGTAGCCTGGGAACAAATCAAAGTATGTCTAAAAAGGGCATTTTTTCCTATTTTGTTTCTTTATTTCATACAAATGCTCGTATATACGTTTTTTTAACTTTCTCTCGGTTTTTCCAACATAGTAAGAACTACACATTTTACATATAGCAATGTAAACCATAATCTCCTTGTCTCTTGCTGTAATGTAAATGCTGGTTTTATTAGCTATATAGGGGCACTGTGAGCAGGATCCACATTTGAAGGTACCCACTCTTTTTAAAGATGCCCTAGCCTTATTCTGTATACCAAACTCAAATAATTGTTTAAAATTTAAGTCTTTCTGATAAGTAAACTTCAAAGATTTGTTTTTGATTACATTTAAATTGGAAATTTCCACAAACCTGTTCCATTCATTAAAAATAACTTCCTTAATTACAGCTGCATCCCCTGAATAAATTAAAATGAATGCATCATCCCATTTCTTAAGCTCATTCATGTGGGTATTTGTATGTCCTGCAGCTTGAATGGTTTGTCCTAAAATAGGGGCAAATCTATCTTTTCTTCCCTGGGCCACTAAATCAAACATCTCTTGTAATAACATATCAGGGTAACCACGTCTGTTAAACATTTCTAAAACTTTACCACTTTCAATGATGAAGTCATGATTATCTGAAGTCATTCTACTAACTCTTACTAACTGTCCCTTAACCAGATTCTTCTTCTGGAAAAAGGGGTGGCTACTCTTAAAATGTAGGTAAGAGTTTGAGAATGTTTCCTTACGGTAAATACAAGAAGAGAAGCCATCAGCTTTTTTGGAAATGAAAACATCCAAATAAATGAGGGTTTCTGAATTATAACTATAAGTGAAATCTAAAAAAGTGGTGGAACTTTTTAAATAATCTAAAAATTCAATAAATCTTTGATGTGTATCTGTCCAAAATATGACTATATCGTCCAGGAACCTTTTATATAAAGACCTGCACCCAACAAAAGGACTGTTTAATACGTATAATTCTTCCCATCTGGACAAAATTATGTTCGCGTATGTGGGTGCACATTTAGCCCCCATTGCAACTCCCCTCTTTTGCTTAAAAAATTCTCCTTGGAAAAACATATAATTGTTGGTGAGAATTGTGTCCATGAACATTAAACAGTTCCTAAAGTCGTCCCCTGAAAACGATTTGTTATCCCTCGTACTATCTTCTAGCCACTGAAGCCCAACATCATGAGGAATGGATCCAAACAAATCTACCACATCTAAAGTAACAAAGGACAATTCTGAGGAAAATAAATGAGGTTTGACACACCTAAGAAAATCCCAAGAGTCCTTTAGTACAGTTGGACCCTCATAAGAAAGCTTTTTTAGTTTGTCATCCACAAATTTAGCCAGTGAAGTAGTAGCAGAACCTTCCGAGGCCACAATAACTCTAAGAGGAGGGTCTACTTGGTCCTTATGGACCTTGGGTATCCCAAAAACTGAAGAGACCCTGGGATGTATGTTAATCAAAAAATTATAGGTGTCCTTGTCAGTGGAACCCTCCAATGGTAAATCATACAATAACAACTTCATTTTGGAATGTGCCAAATTGACCTCGTTGACAGAAGCCCTTGAGTATTTGAAGGTATCACAAAGTAAATCCTTCATTTTGGATTCATAGGTTATAAAATCCATCAATGCTGTACCTCCACCTTTATCGGGCTGCATAATTCTGACATTCCTGTTATTTCTCAGTTCGTTAAACACTGCTTTTTCACCCACTGACAAATTAGGAAAAATCCTGTGCTGGTTTACTACTTTCCTAATTTCCCTTTCTAGAATTATATCCAAGTTTTTCAATTGTGGATGTAAAGGTGGGGTCATAGTGCTTCTTTTCCTCAGAGAGCCAGTACCCTCTATTTCAATTTTGTTTTCCTGAAATAATAAAGCAAAGTTCATTTTTCTTAAAAATAACTTTAAATCTACACTTAGTCTGGGTAAACTAGCCTTTCTAATGGAAATACATTTTCAAAGGCCTGGACACCAATTCCATTCTGGAGGCAGCCACCTGGTCCTAGGTGTACACTTTCATCAGGCATTACAAACTGGACATCTCCAGAGCCAGGGCAAGATTTGCCATGGCTATCCTCATGGATTCCTGGAGTCTTCTACCAGGCCACCCCGCAGCCTTTAGTGAGCTTTGGTACTCACCCACTAGAAGAATACTGCAACATTGGAATCGAAGGACCTAGAAAAATAGTGTAAGAACTTACCATAACCATAGATGTCCTTCTCTTCCATGTTGCAGTATTCCTTCCCTCCCACCATTCCCCTTTCTTAGCCTTGCACTTACTCTACCCGGCTCAGGGACAGGCTGTGTCCCTCAGAGATGGCTCCATCTGGGGCTTGACTGGTTCTGAGGACTGGTACGTGCAGACATCACCTTTATGGCCCATGTACTTGCCTCTACGTCAGACGTCCGACACACCAAGAGGGGCTGAAAAAGCTTTTGGAAACCTGGACGGACAAGCTGAATGGAAGAAGGGGTAAACCCACTAGTAGAATGCTGCAACATGGAAGAGAAAGATATCTATGGTTATGGTAAGTTTTTACACAATTTTTCTTTCTCAGTCTCTTATCATCTACTTAGAGGTTATCTCTGCTTGACTTACAAAGCCATGTCTGACCCAGCCCTACTTGAAATGCTACGCCTAAAGAAATTCCAATCCCCCCTTGCCACACACTCTAGAGATCGCAACCTCATTACCGCAAAGAACATGCTGGAGGGACAGGTTCATCTCCCAAAGAATGCCCGTACTCTGGAATAAACTTCCCATTCATGTCAAGCAGAGCACCTCGCTGGCCAAAAGAAATCTTGACAAGTGGATGGGTAACAGAAAGTTCACTCCAGGGATCATTCCAGTTGCACTACTGGATACGGGCACTGTGAACTAACATCGGGTGGCACGGAACCTGGGCAATTTTTGGGGGGGCTAGGCTTGTAAAGGCCCCTGGGCCATTAGCTTAGTACACACCTATGAACCTAATTGGAGATAAAAAAAAAAAAAAAAAAAAAAAACATATGCTGCTGCTGCTGTTCTTACCTCTTAGAGGAGATTGCAACCCCAACTGTTGATCCTCTAGTGTGGCAGGGAATAAACAGATACTATTTATGGCAGGCAGACATTATTGACTGAAGCCCTAGCTACTTTTTATTGGTTACTTCATTTTTCCTGCTTCAGTAAACTGTGCTGAGTGCAGCCTGTTTGTTGTCTTAATTAAAATTAGAGACTTCAGAGAGCTGCACACAGAGTGCTGAAACTACTAAAGTTGGCATTTTGAGTTAATTTCTTATCAACAGAGCAGCCAAGTACTTGAATTCAGTTACACTTACAGTTGTCTAGTAATTTTTAAGTTTAAGTGCTATTTTATTCAGTTTTATTGTCTGGCTAAAAGTAGCTGTACTGTGTTTTTACAGCTGTCTGGCTGTTCCTGCATTGCTAAGTGTTTCCTGGTCATTTTAATGCTGTTTTATAAGTTTCCAGCTAGTTTTGGTCAAAGTGTTAGCTCTCTAAGAGTCAGTAGTGTTTATTCTGTGGCAGGGAAGAAATTGTTGCTTTATCTGGGTTTTCATATTGGAGTAGTAACTGAAATGTGGTCACTTGATTCTCACCTACATTGCAGTGTACCAGTTTGCAATGGTAACAGGCAGAGAAGAACTAAGGGGGGGTAATTTATGTTTTATGATGGTGTTGAAATGCATCTCATAAATCTGAACTTTAAAGCTGAACTCATTCAAGCTGTACTAAATCAGATTAGGTGTTTTTGAGGAAATGATGGGTGTTGGGTCTCCTTAGTGCCCCGGGGAATATTCTTGAGGCCTACATTCTGTACCTTGAAGATTGCCTTTCCTTTGTAAAGAATACTGACTTTGTTATTTGTGGAGATTGTACTCAGGGATGTAGCACCTCTGGAAGAAGAGGAAATAGGTGGAGTTGAAGAAGAAAGATGGTGGCTGAAAACAGCATGTGTGAAGACAATAGAACAGATGTGGTCAAGCCATGTACGGAAATGGTACATAAGAAATGCTGATTGTGAATGTAGAAGCCCATTAATCTGTCAAAAGAAAGACGTGCAGGAAGAATTGGGAGATTGAAGCGATAGATCAAGTTAAGAGGGAATGCTGGATAGCTAACAAAGATGCTGAGACAGCAGTCATAATGCCAGGGAACTATGTGCCAGAGAAACACAACTGGATTCTGGAAAGTGACATGGCAGATAGCACATAAAAGCTCTATAAGGTTGCAGAGTGACATAAAGTTGAAGATAGTTGGCAGTCATCCTTCATTAGGGATGTCAGCAACAATCTGCTCAGCAGCCCAGAGGATATCAAAGGTGGATGGAAGGAATACATTTGGAAGCTTCTAAAATTAAGAAAACTCTACAGAAGCTGTAGGTTGCACGTATAGCAGTAAACTGAAGGAGAATCCACTCTAGAGGAACTGTGAAGTGCACTATGGAAGATAAAGTTGGGGAAATAGGCCATCTTAGGTGAAGTCACAGCAGATGTGATCAGGATGTTGAGTGCTTTAGGTTTTAATGGCAACTAAGGGTACTTGTCACAGTGTGGAGAGATAGAGGGAAGGGCACTTCCCATAGATGGGAGGAAAAAGTGTTCTAGTACTAGTGTACAAGAACAAAGGGAATATTCGCAGTTGTGAGTAGTACAGAGGCATCAAGTGCCTGACACGGGTTAGGATGTGTGCTGTAGGACAGATGAAGAAATGATGAGATGACATCAGAGCAGAAGCCATAGTAGCCCCATTTACAGAGAAGGTCAGGCAGAACAGATTACTGTGGTTCAGTCAGTGTACTGGAAAGCAAAATACAACTTTGGTAGAGCAAATTTGGAAGATACAGGAAGAAGGCAAGAGGATACGAGAAAGTCTAGCCAATTAATGTATGGAATGCATAAGAGAAGGTCTGATATTGGCTGGTGTGAATATCAAATAAGGTAGGAGAGTGGCTGTGAGTCAAGAGAAGTGGCAACTATTGAAATAACACCCCAACCACATGTATGAATTGGGAAAGGGGGGTTGATGGTGATGGTGAAGATGACTGCATTTTTCAAAAAGGTACATAATCTAGATTTTATGGATAATTTCGTGAAAACTATGTTTAGATCAAATTATAACCCAATGAACGAGTGTCGTGGCAATTGTTTGATGTATTAAATCCTAGTAGCTGGTTTTTACCAGTATCTGCAACATTGACCAGTAATGATCATTGTTCCCTTGATACACACTTCAGGTCCAGCATTAGGAAGAATGATGTCAAAAATAAGTAAACTCTTAAATATAAGTTTGAGAAGGATGATTTTTGTTACAGTTTATTGTAAACCTAATGGATTGGGACTGGTATATTGACTTGTCCAGTAAAGATCTTTATTGGCCATAGTAAATATTCATATTAAAGCAGAAAATGCTTGGAGAGTTTTGTATCCTTAAATACAGGCTATAGACATGAGGAGGAGAAAAAAGGAACACTGTTACTAGCAACAAATAATATAAATTGCAAAAGATAAAATGCCTTGTGCGACATTAGAAGCAAGCAAATGTTTAGTTTACTGAATAGGCAGGGGGATAAAAGTATACCAAGAGATAAAGAGAAGAGACTTTAACTATATTAGAGTCCTTAATAAATGTAAAAACAAAAGCCTTACCAGCCATGTTAAGATGGCTCAAGAAGTCTAATAAAGAAATCAAGTTAAGCAATGATTCTGGGTTTAAGTGTAGTGATGATGAGATGCTGTCAGGTTTAATGACCTATTCTGTCTTCAGTCAAACATAAAGAATACTTTAGACCTCCCCCAGTTGTTCATCTGTAATGAACCACTGGCGTGGGTATTTGGGTTAAGGAAGATATGGCTGTAGCCACTCTTATAGCATTAAATGAACAGTAAGTGGTTCTGAAGGGGAATATAAATACAAAACTGATGGACATCTGTGCCTCTGTAGCTGTTATACTGTGTTATCTTTTCAGCAGGTTCATGAGGAAAGCCATACTGGTCAAGAAGCCCATAGTTATCCCGTTTTACAAATGTAAAGGGTCTAAGTAGTTGGCCTCATCATACAAGACAGCCTGCTCTGTAACTGCACAAATATTATGAAGAATTAATTTATGACAACACTACTGAATAATACGATAGAGAGAAACAGACTTGACATTTCACATTGTATTTAGTAGAGATTTTCCAGCTCTATAAACTTGCTATGCTTTTTGGACTTTGTTTTCAAGTTAATGGGTTATGGAATGCAATTAATATAGTCCTTGTTGGACCACAGCGCCTTTAACTGTGTTAGCTATACTATTCGAACCATGAAATTAAGGGCCTTAGGCTGAATGCTTAGTTGGTTAGCAGAATTTGGGTCACTATTACATTGTATATTATGGAAGGCACATTTGTGGTCTAGCTACATCAAAATGTGAAGTTAAGAGACTGGGTTATATTGCGGGTCCTGTGTTGTGTCCCTGTTGTTAACATTATACAAGAGTGATCTTACTGTGCCAAAAACAGTAATGCTATGCATATATAGTAATGATCTTTAACTCGCCTACAATTATCACTCAGTGGAAACGGTATGGAATACAAAAGGATTTGGTATAGACTGCTTGGGTCATATACTTCTAAGTCAGTCCGCTTGACTCTAGGATGTAGAACGTTTAAGACATTATGGTACTCTGGATGATATAGTAGTCATTGTGGCTAAAAATAATGTTCTAGGTGTCCTAGTAGATAAGGATCTAGTCTAAAATTGAAATGCTTTATTGAGCAGCTCTGTATAAAATCAGCAAGATTGACTGGTTCCATTCTGTGGGCCATTTGGAGTCGATCTCCTGTTGTTATGGTCCCTTTGTTTATTAGACTTGTATTTGTGTTGTCTGCATCAATGCAGTTCCCTTGCAAGTTATATCTGTTTAATCAGGTGTAAAGGCCATGGATGAGGTAGATAATGATCCAATCCTAGTATGCACACGGGGGATGACAGCCGAAAATGCATTACATTTATGTGTTGCAAAATATAATCTGAATGTGGGCATGCATTTAGTTGTAAGTAGTTGCACTGATTGTGGAATTGGTTATCATTTATGGAACAAGATACCGGTTAATAAGAGGAGTCTTACGAGTGTGACACCTTTTTAAAAAAAGCTTGGATATCTTTTTTGGGGACAAGCACTAATGCACTCGCCCAGCATATTATTAATACAGATAATTCACATTATTTTAAGTTTTTTGTGCTACAGCGCATACACAAAAACATTAGAGGAGGGGATATAGAAAATTTTACTGAAAGCTGTGAACAGAGATGGATCATTAAATTGAATGCAGATAAATATCCAGGCCTTAATGGCTCTACTTCCTTGGTTCTTTTCTTGAAAGCAAGACGCCTCAAACATGTTTAATTTTAGGCACCTCATACACCCATTACACCTTATTTTTTCATATTTTAGAGACATAGACTACTTTTAGTTATACATACATATTGTAGATAGATTTTATAACTAGATCTAGATTTTTATTTTTCATAGCTATAGTATTTATGGAGTTTATATCTATGCACATTACTTAGGTCTTTTACCAACAGTTTTGTATATAGTTTTTGTATATAGTTTTTGTACGCAGTTTTTATATGCAATTTTTATATGCATTTACATGCAGCTTTTTATATGTGTCTTTTATATGCAGTTTTCTCTATGTAGCCTTTTCTACATTTATACATTTATAAGTTTTATATAGCTTTAATGCCTTAATTGACCTATGACATCAGTGATTGAGTCAATGGTTTCATCTGTATATAAGCAATGGAGTGTTTTATTTTCTTGTCTGATGAAGCAATTAGTTTTGTGAAAGTGCTCACCACTGTTCTTATTTTTTGTGTAATAAAGACACTATTGTGTGGTACCTCGGTGTATTTTTGGTTATATATGATCTAAAGAATACATATTTAATTCTGAATTATTTGATTTGTCAGAGGTTTGGCATAATAAAAAGAATTCAGTACTATGAATGCAAGTTCAAATGCGTATCATAAAATGATTATTCAGATGATTTTTACTTGCCTGAGCAGACAGATCCTGTAGTGTTACCGGTAGTCTGCGCTCCAAGAAAGTTCACTGGTTTTACAGAATAGAATTGAGGAGGAGTTAACCAGAGAGTTTGCCGTATGGGCCAATAGCATGGCTACTGTGGTAAAGCCAGACCAAATTTAATTATAGCTCAACAAAGTCTTATAAAGCTATAAAAAGGTGCATTAGTTAATTACAACTGAAGAAGTGGTGTATGTCATGAGAGGGGCAACATTTTTTCTGAGCCCAATGAAGATCAAGGATCTTGACAAATAAGGTTTGATGAGAAAGATACTAGACTCTGTAATTTTATTTGTGAGACCATGAAGATTTCTAAAGCTTTCATTTGGTATTTCAAAACACCTGAGGTATTTCGGAAAGTTGTTGCACAGGTAATGAAAGGACTTGACAGCACTGGTTACGTGATTGCTAACATACTAGTCAGACCAGAGAAATGTACGATACTGGACTGACTGAATTATTGAAATATTTGCAAAAGAATAACCTCAAGCTACATAAAGTAAGTGTAAATTAGATGTTCATCGTGTTTCACTGTTGCAGTCATTACACTTGGGTTATCCTGCTGGCAGGCAACCCGCAGTCGGCCCGAGTTCCAAAGTCTTGGTCTGGCGTCGGTTGCCATCACCTCTTCCCTGATGTCAGTGCACCAGGGGTATAAAAGTTGCAACCGATGCCATTTTCTTCAGGCTTTCTTGCCGCGCGGTGCCCAAAGCAAAAGCAGTTCGCAAGTGCCGGTCTGAGATTTTCAGAATTGAGTTTCAGAACCGAAGTCTTCAATAAAGCTAAGTACCCCATTGGGGAAACTTTTTCTTGCTCCAGACCGATGTCAGTAAAAGTTAATAATTGTAATTCTCTTGGGAAGCAAATACCTCATAAGGACTTTCACTCTTACTGTATTCCTTGCCTAGGCCCTGACCACGACGTTACTAGTTGTCGGTTTTGTGCTAGATTCAATAAATGAACTATTAAACGTCGGTTTGATTTTGCTTTACATTATTTTGGACAAAGGTTTAATTACATAATGCCGTCGGAACAACTGACGACCGGAATTTATAAAAAAACACAAAGACAAAGAAAAGGACAGGCATCCGAGGCCCAAAACTGACAGCGAAGCCTCTTCTAGGCCAGTCGCCGGTTCTCAGTGAGGCGCTTTCGCAGCCCCTGACACCCGCTACCGCAGAGCCGCAGGCCGTAACCAACAGCCACGTGGAGACACCGAGGCCTGTGGAAACTCAAGGTATTGGGCCTACGGAAACTATACCCTCAGATGGGTCTGGAGCCACTGAGCAGGCATCGGCTTCTGAGGGTGTTTCCAGACCTTTTCAGCTTACAATTAAGCCCACAATAGCAGCAAAGTCAAAAACACCATTAAAGACAAGGAAACAAGTACAACATTCTCCAGAACAGTCATCCATGCCAAAGAAAGAGATGCTAAAAATGGCCGAAGACCTAATTACCTTAATCAGGGACTCCCATCCCCCTCCTGACAAAAGGCCTAGGCAAGACATTGATTATGATTCCTCTGACCAGGTTTCCATTTCCTCTGATTCCTCTTCTGATCAGGGATATTCTCTCCCTCCCTATGAGGACTCTGATGCAGAAGAGTCCATACCTTCAGCATCTCCGCCTGAGGATTACTCTTTTGGGGAAACCCTGCATACCATGAGGGAACATTTCCATTGGGAGAGCCAGGATTATTCTGAATCCAAGAAAAGGCTCAGAGACTTCCTTTTATTGCCTCAGCACAGGCCCCTGGCTATCCCCCCTGTGCTTGATATTGTTGATGATGTTTTTTCTGAATCCAGTCTGTCTCCTGATTCTTTACCCCCTGCTCCAGTGAAGCCAGACAGGTACTACAGAGTAACTGATAAAAGACATAAAGCAAGTGGCGCCAAAATACAAAAAACAAAAAATCAACCACCACAGTCCACAAGCGCAAATAAATCCAATCCTTAAGGTACGAAGAAGGTGCTTTATTCAACGATATACAGCAATATAACGCTCAAACCACATTTTCGTCTTCAACTTTATCAATACACTCACATATGAAAACTAAACCTGTATATATATCCCAAAACTCCCTCCAAGTGAATTAATTATCCAATAAAAACATTTCAGTGATTTAAGTGGTTTAAAAAAACAGTGGAAAGTAAGTAAACATTCATTAATTATTAAAGTAATTGATAGCTGTTGCTTGTGCATACTAGCTTCATTTAGGTACCTGTTTAAATGCATAATAAATATATAATAAATATGTGTTTCATTAAAATCATACAAATACTTAAGGACAGACCATGGAATTAATTTATTTTTATATAAATTTGATTATTCCAAAGTAGCCACTAGATGGTGGTATCAGGTTAAATGTATTTATTGTATTGTATATGAAATGTGTAATTCCATGGTCTGTCCTTAAGTATTTGTATGATTTTAATGAAACACATATTTATTATATATTTATTATTTATGATTTTAATGAAACACATATTTATTATATATTTATTATGCATTTAAACAGGTACCTAAATGAAGCTAGTATGCACAAGCAACAGCTATCAATTACTTTAATAATTAATGAATGTTTACTTGCTTTCCACTGTTTTTTTAAACCACTTAAATCACTGAAATGTTTTTATTGGATAATTAATTCACTTGGAGGGAGTTTTGGGATATATATATACAGGTTTAGTTTTCATATGTGAGTGTATTGATAAAGTTGAAGACGAAAACGTGGTTTGAGCGTTATATTGCTGTATATCGTTGAATAAAGCACCTTCTTGGTACCTTAAGGATTAGATTTATTTGCGCTTGTGGACTGTGGTGGTTGATTTTTTGTTTTTTGTATTTTGGCGCCACTTGCTTTACGTCTTTTATCAGTTTTTCATGGAGCTTTCCTCAAGCGCGGATCCCTGTCCGAGAGGGTCTGAAACTGGTGAACTATGTAAGCTCATTGGGCAGCTTACTCAGCTAGTTGGTTTGCTTACTCCGCTTAGCCAATCCATGGCTACGTTTATGTCAGCGTCATTGATACCAGGAAACCAGCAGGTTCAGTTTCATGAAACTCAACGCAATGGTGGAGATAGGAGAAACAATGTTTGTGACCAAAACGATGCAATAGCTTTGGATGATTCTAGCCTGGATACTTTTCCTCACATTACCAGGGATGATGTTCATGTTTTTCCCACGACAGTAACTGATGGCCAGGAGCAGCAGACTCATTCTAGGGGGTCACCGACAAACGCTAACAGCTTTTCAGGTACTGACAAACTGATAACACGCATATTGAACAAGAAATATGATTTTAAAGAAACAGTGGCTCAAACGAATTATAATAAGAGTTATAACATTATGCTAGAAGACTTGGACTTCTATCTATACAAATACAAACTTTTGGACATGGATAATTGTTATCTTAGGCATTGTTTAACCATTACCATTGTTCCTAAAGGGCTTAGGGTATATAAGTACCCCAACAATGTTTTTGAAGGTACAGCCTTTCACCAGGAACTAAGTACTGTGTTTGACAATTGTGGTTTTGGTATCATGAAGGCAATTATCAAAAATAATGAAAATGAAATGGAAAAATTACAAGTAGATATAGATAATATTAATAAAGCTGTTTTAGGAGATTTAATGTATACTATGGAAAGCAAAAGAGAAAAATATCACAACCTTTTAAAGAATTTGGAATTAAAATGTAAAGATGTGTATGCTAGGAAAATGAGTAAGATTAATAGGGATGTGGAAGAATATAAAAGTAATGTACAATACCCTAAACCCAAGAAGTTATACAGAAAAGATTTTGGTAGCTGGAGAAAAGAGCAAGGTGATGATGTTCTTTGTATTAATGATGATGACAACATAAGCCAGCACGTTTCAGATGAAGAGTTTCCTCCTCTTAGAAGGTCAGAAAGGTTAATGGAGAAAGAAAGGGTTACGTATAACTCAAAAAACTACAGGGGCAGGGGGTGGCAGCCACACCTGCGGAAGAAGAACGATTGGAACTAAGTAACAACAAAGTAGTACCTAACATTGTTCAGGATTTAAACAAATGGACATTTGGTGACTTTAACATCTTTAATTACACCAATATTCAGTTAGATACGGCATGGTTCCAATTGTTTTCAGAAGGGTTTACTTTCATTCCTAAAAAGGGAACTGACATTTTTAGATTCCTAATTGACAGTAAACTATTTATAAGGAAAAAGAATTTGGAATTAATGCTTAAAGACAAAAATGTAGGTTATGCTCAAGGATGCTTAAAAAGGAAAAGTATGTTTAACCCACCCATACACCCACAATTGAGAAATTTTGAAAGTAAAGTAGAGAACGAAATTAGAACGAGTTTGCTTCATCAAAAGACACACTCTAATTTGACACAAGCTGAGAACTCTGTTTTAAAAGAAGTTTGCAACAACAAAAGTTTAAGAATCATGAAGCCAGACAAAGGTGGGGGCATAGTGCTAATGGACACTATAGTTTATGAAGGAAAAATGATGGAGATACTCAATAACACTGACAAGTATACTAGAGCCTCCATCAATGAGATTAACATAGCCCACAAAAAGATTCAGGTCATGATGTCCTTCATGGATGCATCTGCAGTCATAACAAATGGGTTGTCCTGTCGTCAGGCAGCCCTTCGGTCGGCCGGATTCCAAAGTCTGGGTCCGGCTTCGGCTGATGTCGCACTTCACCCGACGTCATCTCTGCTGGTCTTCGGGTATAAAGGCATCAGCCGACGCCATTTTCCTCAGTCTTTCTTGCCGCGTGGCGCCCAAAGCAGAAGCTGTTCGCAAGTGCCAGTCGGTCAGATCCAGAGATTACTACTACCGAATACTACTTCGAAGACTTCTAAAAAGCTAAGTATCCTGTTGGGGACTCTTTCTTGCCTCAGCCGATGTCAGAAAAAGTCAATAACTGTTTAACTTGTGGGAAACAAATACCTCATAAAGATTTCCACTCTTACTGCCTGCCTTGCTTAGGCCCAGACCACGACGTAGCAGCCTGTTCGGCCTGTGCTTCCTTCAACCGACGAACGCTTAGGCGTCGGTCAGAGTTTGCTGAACAGTTTTTCGGCTCAGATTTTGCGTACATTATGCCGTCGGATCCTCCGACTACCCAAATTGTTAAAAAACGCAAAGAAAAAGACCGACACCCGCGGTTTCGGCCTAAACCACGGTTAAGCAAGCCGCGAGTGTCTCGGTTTCGGACGAAACCGAGAAAGCCGGTCAATCTTCAGCCGAATCCATGACTACTACTGAGGCTCCTGCTACCTTAGTTGAATCGGCCTCAGAAATTTTGCCTACAATTGTGGTTCCTAGTGATTTATCAGACACCATCCCTTTGGATGTCTCTACCCCAGCACGTGGTGCTGCTAGGCCTCCTGCAGCCATGTCTATTAAGGCCTTTGCCAGGGCTAAAGCAGCCAAATCTGTTAAATCAGTGCCTGTTAAGCCCCCCTCACACAGGCCCACTTCAAGTTCACAAATGCTTACTCTGGCAGAGGATTTAATATCCTTAATTAGGGGATCCCAATCTCACCCAGACAGGGCCTCTCAGCCCCAGAAAAGAGACCTAGAGCAGAGCCCCCCGAGCCAGTGTCCTCTGATGATTCTGCGGATGACTCAGACATTACAGACCAGCCAGAGGCTCCTTTTTGTACTTATGAAGATTCCGATGCTGAAGAATCCATTCCAGCTGCCTCTCCACCAGAGGAATTTTCCTTTGGGGAAACCTTACATGCCATGAGAGAACAATTCCAATGGCAGGGACAAGATTTCTCAGATTCAAGAAAAGGCTTAGGACTTTTCTGCACTTACCACAACATAGGCCCTTAGCTATACCTCCTGTACTGCCTGTTGTGGATGATGCATTTAATGATGTTTGCACTGCTCCTGATTCTTTACCTCCAGCCCCTGCCAAACCAGATAGATTTTACAGGGTGCCAGTCACTCATCACCACCTATACAAGGCCCCACTTGCAGATCCTGAAACTATATCCCAGGGGCCTAAGGCAGTAGCCTCGACCTCAGCAAAAAACCCTATCCCTTCTGAAAGGGAATCCAGGTCCTTAGAGAGATGGGGGAAAAAAGTTTACACCTCTGCTACTCTCTCAGCTAGAGCTTTAAACTGTCAGTTTCATATGATCCAATACCAAGAGTTTATGCTTGATCAGTTAACTAAAAAGCTGTCCTCTGATGATTCCTTAGATAAGAAATATGTTTTAGAAATGGTGAATAACATCCAACAGGTTAGTAACCATTCTTTAAAATGTGGCTATGATGCACTGGAGGCTTCATTTAGATCAGCCATGACTGGCACAGTGATAAGAAGGCATGCATGGTTGAAAGAACAGGTCTTACCGGATCATGTTAAAGCAAAGCTGTTAGATGCCCCTATGGATAAGGCCAGTCTATTTGGTACACCTGCTCAGCAAGTAATGAAGAAAATGGAAGAGAAGGCAAAATCTGTACAAACAGTTAAAGATTTCTTACAGGTTCAGCCCCCAAGGTTTAGCAGGAACTGGCCTGCCAAAAATTGGTCCTTTCCAGACTCCACAAAATCCCAAAGAGGCAGGAATAGATGCTGTAGAGGCAGAAATCAATCTAGAGGAGGTGCCTACAGAGGACGACAGTGGCAAGGCAATAACCGAGGCACAGACACAACCACTGCCACTGCAACAGGACAATCACAGTGACTTGGCTCTGACACCGCCTACCAGGGAGCAAATAGCAGCACCTTTAGGCGGAAAGTTAGCCTTATTTTCAAAAAATTGGCACTATATCACAAAAGACAAGTGGATTTTGCAAACCATAGACCAAGGCTACCGGTTCCACTTCCACACCTTACCAGTAAAAAGAGGAATGCCAAACCTACCTCCAAATCAAAAAACAGAAGCTCTACAGCAGATAGCGAAATTAGCAAAGATGAGAGCTGTGGAAAGAGTACCAATAACAGAACAGGGCAAAGGATTCTACTCCAGACTCTTCCTAGTACCAAGAAAAGAGAAAAGTTGGAGACCTATTCTCGACCTGTCCGCCTTAAACACATACATCATTGTCCCAAAATTCAAAATGCTGACCCTACAGCAACTTCTTCCCATGCTGGGCAAGGAGTGTTGGCTGGTAACTCTAGATCTCAAGGAGGCATACCTGCACGTCCCCATTCGACCAAATTGCAGAAGATACCTCAGATTTCTTGCAGGATCAGAGCATTATCAATTCTCAGCATTGCCCTTTGGCTTATCTACTGCGCCCAGAGTATTCACAAAATGCCTGGCATCAGTAATCGCTCACTGCAGACTACAGGGAATCCAAATTTATCCATACCTGGACGACTGCCTGTTACAAGCGGACAACAAAAGCAAGCTGACAACAGATTTACAAAGGGTCATTTGCTCGCTACAAGCCCTGGGATACACAGTCAATTTACAAAAGTCAAGGCTGATACCATCCCAAACAAGAACATTCTTGGGTGCGGAATTGGACACAGTAAAACAAATGGCATTCCTAACTGCAGAAAAACAAAAAACTCCCTCTTTACTTCTTGGCATTAACAAAGCAGAACAAACTAACAGCAAGAAAAGTTCTGCAGGCCTTGGGATTCATGGCATCATGCATAATCTTGGTCCCACATGCCAGACTGCATATGAGAAAGCTACAGTGGTACCTAAAGAATTTATGGTCTCAACACAGGCACAGCTTAGAAACCGAAATCCCACTAATCCCATGCCTAAAACAGGAGTTCCTATGGTGGGCTCAAGCATGCCAGTCAAACCCAGGCTTACCCTTCCACAACTTTCAAGCAAGCCAAACCATCACAACGGACGCCTCAGACCTAGGATGGGGGGCGCACATGCTGGACAAATGCATTCAAGGATTGTGGACTCAAGACCAGCTGCACCTGCACATAAACCAAAAAGAAATGCTGGCAGTAAAACTAGCAATCCAAAAATTCAGACCATTCCTCAAAGAAGGCCATTTAATGATAAGGACAGACAACACCACAGTCATGTGGTACATCAACAAACAGGGAGGCACTCATTCATACCCCCTATGCAGAATGACTCTGGACCTTTGGAATCTGTCTCTGAGCTACAACACCCAGTTACAGGCCATATTTGTGCCGGGAAAAGAGAACACCCTAGCAGACATGTTAAGCAGAACCACCTCGGATGCTCACGAATGGATGCTACACCCAGACATCTTCAAGGCCATCACAAAGAAATGGGGAATGCCACAAATAGACCTGTTCGCATCCCCACTCAATCACCAGCTCAAAAAATTCTGCACAAGGACATACCACCCACTTGCATGGAAGGTGGACTCTCTATCCTTCAGCTGGAAAGGCCTGACAGCATATGCATTTCCACCTCTTCCCTTGATGCACAAGGTACTACTGAAAATCAAAGAGGAACGTCCAAGGATAATCCTGATAGCTCCGAATTGGCCAAGACAACACTGGTACCCATTGCTGAGGAGCATGTCTCGGGGGGAGTATGTGGTCAATACCCCTGATGCCTTTGATGTTAACTCAGAACAACTACAACATCATGCATCCAAACCTAAAAACCTTGCAACTGACTGCCTGGAACATCACATAGCAGCAACTAACCCAGACCTATCCCAAAGGGTTAAAGACATTATCCTTGAAGCCCGCAGACCTTCAACAAGAAGGAACTATGCAGGAAAATGGAAAAGGTTTATCATTTGGAGTACTGAAAGAGGAAAAGATGTGTCGAACATAGATATTGCTAACATCCTGGAGTACTTGGCAGAGCTTCTACATACAGGCCTGTCCTATTCCTCCATCAAGATACATGCATCAGCTATTTCAGCAGAATACAGCTTCGATCCACCTGTCTTTTCGCATCCTCTACTCAGGCAGTTCCTCAGAGGGATCAAGAATGTAAAACCTCCTAGGAAACCACCATTACCAGCATGGGACTTGAACTTTGTGCTAGAAAAGTTGACACTCCCTCCGTTTGAACCAGCAGCAACAGCAGATCTGCAACACCTATCATGGAAAATTGCTTTCCTACTGGCAATTACTTCAGCAAGGAGGGTTTCGGAACTACAGGCCTTAATGGCAGTGCAACCCTTCCTAATCTTCCATCAAGATAGGGTGTCCATGAGAACTAATCCTACATTTATGCCTAAGGTGGTATCCAGAGTGTCTTTAAACCAGGCAATCCACCTACCTACCTTCTTTCCCAATCCACAGAACAGGGGGGAAAGACTGCTGCATACCTTGGATGTACATAGGCAGTTACGCTACTACCTGGACAGAACCAAAAGTAACAAAAACTGACCAGCTTTTAGTAGCCTATGCAACAGGAAGGGAAGGAAAAGCAATTTCCAAACAGGCAATCTCCAAATGGATAGGAAATTGCATAAGATTCTGTTACTCCTACCATGGAAAACCAATTCCACAGAACATAAGACCTCATTCTACAAGGGCTACAGCCACTACCACAGCTTTCTTACGAGGAGTGGCAACCAAGGACATTATTGAGGCGGCTACTTGGACCTCCGTGCATACATTTGCCAAGCATTATAATTTACCTCTATACTCTAGATCCCGAGCAGGGTTTGCCACTGCTGTACTGCAAGGGATCCTAACTACACCATAATTTTTCTTCCTCCACCCCTAGTTTGGCTATGGTATTCTACCCATTTGTTATGACTGCAGATGCATCCATGAAGGACATAGTACAGTTTTGTACCTACCATAAATGTAGATGTCCGAACTGGATAGCATCTGCAGTCAGGATTACCCACCCTCCTTCCCCTCTGTGGTACTCCTAGGGTATTTACCCTCCAAATAGCTAGCTGGGGGGGAGTCTCTTATGGTGTATTTGTTTGTATATATGTACATACATGCTTAGTTTTGTGTTTGCCTTCTACTTTTTTTTGGAAACATTGGCATTTATCCAAAATTTAGCCTTCCAAGAGGGCAACTGGCATCTGGGGCAAGAAACACTGAGGAAAATGGCGTCGGCTGATGCCTTTATACCCGAAGACCAGCAGGGATGACGTCGGGTGAAGTGCGACATCAGCCGAAGCCGGACCCAGACTTTGGAATCCGGCCGACCGAAGGGCTGCCTGACGACAGGACAACCCATTTGTTATGACTGCAGATGCTATCCAGTTCGGACATCTACATTTATGGTAGGTACAAAACTGTACTTTATATGATATGTTGATGGAAGGTTCTATAGATAAAGACACTTATCAGTATTTAACAGTAGAGAAACCTAAAATTCCATGCATTTTTGGTATCCCGAAAGTGCACAAAGACAGTTTGGACCCACCTTTAAGGCCCATTGTATCTGCTGATGGCTCTGTGACAGCACCACTAGCTAAATATTTTGATCAAAAGGCTAAGGACATTCTGGAAACTAGTACAAACATTTTAAAAGATTCATGGGATTTTTTTAAGAAGATTGAAGGGTAATTTATACTCAAGAAATATAGCATTTGGTACCATGGATGTAATAGATCTTTTTACAAGCATCCCACACGACATAGGGATGTTATGGTTTGAAGAAATGCTAGTGGATAGCAAAAAAATAACTCACACTGTATTTAGAAATATCTTAATTTTTATGGAAATAATTTTACAAAATAACTTTATTTCCAAGGTGAATATTTTAGGCAAGTCAAAGGTGTGGCGATGGGGGCCCACTGTGCTACAATATATGCAAACACAGTAATGGCATATTGGGAAAAGAAATTCCTACTAACCTCACCCCACTTTGGCAATTGCGTGTTATACACTCGATTTTTAGATGATTTATGTTTCATCTGGAATGGTACCAGGAATGATTTTGATAATTTTAAACAGTATTTAGACAACACCTCTAGTTTTTTAAAATTTACAGCCAACTTTAATGAGGAAGAGCTTCATTTTTTGGACATAAAAATTGGTAAGAAAAATGGCAATTTCACCTCTAGAATTCACAGGAAAAAGACATTTTCCAACTCCTACTTGCACTTTTCCAGCTGCCACCCCTTTCATCAAAAGAAGGGGGTGGTAAAAGGACAACTGGTGCGTGCAAGTAGGATAACTTCTGAGGATATTGTATTCTCTGAAGAAGTCAAATACCTGAGGGGTCTCTTTAACAACAGGGGATACCCACATGACCTTTTCAACTATTTTAGAAGAAGTAAAAGAAAAAAAGACAAGTTTGCACCGATTTTAGGTAAAACTGATACCACAAACAAGGAAAGTACAATGAAAACTGGCATTGGGGAACATGACCCAGGTTTAATTACTACATTTGATGGAAACTCAAATTTAATCAAAAAGATCTTTTTAAGGGAATGGAAGAATTTCTCTAAGATCTCTGATTTGGAAGGTATTTTTGACAAGGAACTTAATTGCACCTACCGAAAAGGCAAAACAATTAAAAATATTGTAGAAAATACATTTGCAATAAAAAGTGGTAACATGTTGAGTAGAACCACAAAGAAAGGTTTATTCAAATGTGGTAGATGCAGGTATTGTGCATATTTAACACGTAGTGACCACATATTTTTGCAAGCTAGAAATAGGAAATTGTTTCTAGATACCTTTGCAAACTGTGAAACAAAAGGAAACATTTATATCGCAACTTGTAAAAAATGTGGGTCTTTTTATATAGGTAAAAGTGAGAGGAAACTCAGACAAAGAATCTATGAACACCTATATGATATCAGAGTTAAAAATGACACAAATGCGCTGTACAAACATTCACTAAAATGTGGTTCTCAGAATTTTGAATTCTTTGTTTTAGATGTTGTACCTACCAACCCAAGAGGTGGCATGAGGGAAACCCAGATTGAGTATAGAGAGTTATATTGGCAGGTGGTTTTAGATGCTGGAAAAAGTCCTGGGCTTAATGAGATGCTCTCTATTACACCTGTACTAAAGTTAAGGGCTGCAAAACTATAGGGTAGTGATTTATAGTATGTTTTAAAAGTTTATTTTTTTACATCATTAAATGAAATTACTTAAATACTATCATATATGTATTGTAATTCACTACATTCTCCTATATATTTATACATTTTAATACATTTTAAGTATTTTAAATTATTTTAAACATGCACTTTTTATTAAATTAATTTATTTTTAGATAAATTTGATTATTCCAAAGTAGCCACTAGATGGTGCTATCAGGTTAAATGTATTTATTGTTTTGTATATGAAATGTGTAATTCCATGGTCTGTCCTTAAGTATTTGTATGATTTTAATGAAACACATATTTATTATATATTTATTATGCATTTAAACAGGTACCTAAATGAAGCTAGTATGCACAAGCAACAGCTATTAATTACTTTAATAATTAATGAATGTTTACTTGCTTTCCACTGTTTTTTTAAACCACTTAAATCACTGAAATGTTTTTATTGGATAACTAATTCACTTGGAGGGAGTTTTGGGATATATATACAGGTTTAGTTTTCATATGTGAGTGTATTGATAAAGTTGAAGATGAAAACGTGGTTTGAGCGTTATATTACTGTATATCGTTGAATAAAGCACCTTCTTCGTACCGTAAGGATTGGATTTATTTGCGCTTGTGGACTGTGGTGGTTGATTTTTTGTTTTAGGTACTACAGAGTCCTTGACTCTCACAAATTTCTTTACAAAAACCCCTCTGCAGACCCAGAAACAATTTCCCAGGGTCCTAAAGGGGTTAAGGCTTCTACTGCTAAAAATCCTGTTCCCTCGGTTAGGGATTCCAGAGCTCTGGACAGATGGGGGAAAAAAGTTTACACTTCTGCTACTTTAGCTGTAAGAGCTTTAAACTGTCAGTTTCACATGCTTATATACCAACAGTACCTCATGTCTTTGTTAAAGCAGAAAATGGTTTCAAATACAGAAGGTTCTAACAGTAAGGAAATGCAGGATTTATTGCATGCAGTTGAACAAGTAGGAAAGCATACTCTGCAATGTGGTTTTGATTCATTAGAGGCTTCTTGTAGAGCCGCAGTTACAGGCTCTGTTATGCGAAGGCATGCTTGGTTGAAAGAACAAAGTTTACCTGACCATGTTAAAGTATAATTACTGGATGCATCATTACAGCATGATACTTTATTTGGTGTTAAAGGCAGAAGAGGTGTTAAAGAAAATGGAGGATAAAGCAAAGTCAATGCAGACAGTGAAAGATTTCTTGCAGGTTCAACCACCTAGATTTAGCAGAAACTGGCCTTCAAAAAATGGTCCTTTCCAGTGTCAGGCCACAAAGAGGCTGATAAAGATGCCCAAGAGGCAGATCTCAGCCCCAAGGCTCCTACAGACCTAAGCAATGGGGTGCTTCCGCCCCCAAAGGAGGGAAAGACAAATCACAACCTTATAGGAAATAGTCCCAATGACTTCCCTCTGCAAATACCAAGCACTTACCTCTTGACAGCACCCCTAGGGGGAAAGCTAGCACTTTTCTCAAAAAATTAGCCCATAATCACCCAGGACCAATGGGTACTGAATATTGTTTCTCAGGGTTACAGGTTCCACTTCCACACGCTTCCAAAACCAAAAGGTATGCCAGGCCTGCCACAAAACCAATGAGCAGAGGCACAAAAACGGATTGCTGCTCTTATGGACATGTGAGCTGTTCAAAAAGTTCCACAGCAAGAACAGGGACAAGGATTTTACTCAAGACTTTTCTTAGTACCCAGAAAGGACAAAGCCTGGAGACCAATACTGGACCTGTCAATCCTAAACACTTTCCTGGATGTTCCAAAATTCAAAATGTTAACACTACAGCAACTTCTGCCCATGCTGGGCAAGAAGGTTGGCTAGTTACTTTGGACCTCAAGGAGGCATACCTGCATGTCCCAATCAGACAATCTTGCAGAAAATACCTCAGATTCATAGCAGGCTCAATGGATTACCAATTCTCTGCACTGCCCTTTGGCTTATCTACTGCGCCCAGGGTCTTCTCAAAGTGCCTGGCACCAGTAATTGCATTTTGCAGACAAAAAGGACTTCAAATATATCCCTACTTGGACGACTGCCTTATTCAAGCAGAGAGCAAGGACATTCTTCTAAAGCATCTGGCGTTTGTAAAAAGATTGCTAATTTGCCTAGGGTACACAGTAAACGAAAAGAAATTAAAACTAGTGCCCTCTCGAGAGATAATATTCCTGGGTGCAAGCTTAAATACAACTGCCCAGATGGCTTATCTCACGCCAGACAAACAAAGGCAACTGACTCATTACTTTCAAATGATGGCAACAAAAACCCAGCTCCCTGCAAGAAAAATTCTGCAGGCCCTGGGTTTCATGGCATCCTGCATTCTACTAATTCCATATGCAAAACTGCATATGAGGAAATTACAATGGTATCTAAAAAGTGTTTGGACTCAGCATTGTCACAGCCTGGAGACAATCATAATTTTAATTCCCTGCCTACAACAGGAGTTTCGATGGTGGGCACAGGCCTGTCACCACAACAAGGGACAACCAACCTTTCATTTTACCCACAGCCAGGCAGACAATAACAACAGATGCATCGGATTATGCCTGGGGGGCACATATGGCAGGAAAATGCATTCAGGGCACATGGCCCAAGGAACAAATGCATCTTCACATCAATCAAAAAGATGCTAGCTGTACAGAATGCCCTGACAGCTTTCAAGGACCTAATACATCCAGGACAACTATTAATAAAGATGGACAATACCACAGTTATGTGGTACATAAACAAGCAAGGGGGCACACATTCTTACCCCCTATGCAGACAAGCCCATGACTTTGTGGAACACAGCACTGACCTATCAGGTACATCTGCAGGCACAATTCCTGCCAGGAACAAAAAATACACTGGCAGACGAACTAAGCAAAAATCTCATGGATCCTCAAGAATGGAAACTAAATCCACAAGTGTTCAGCATGATAACGAGGAAATGGGGACGCCCAGACATAGATCTCTTTGCCTCCCCTCACAATTACCAGATACAGAAATTTTGCACAAGAACTTATCACTCTCAAGCATGGAAAGTGGATGCTCTATCATTCAGCTGGAAGGGCCTGACAGTCTAAGCCTTCCCTCCCTCCGATGCCTCTTTTCACCAAGGTGCTACTAAAAGTTAGACAAGAAAGGCCAAAAATGATCCTAATTGCACCAGACTGGCCACGCCAGCACTGGTACCCAAGTCTAAAGAATTTGACTCAAGGTCCAGTTTGGCTTCTACCTCAAATTCCTCATCTTCTGACACAACAAGACAATCAGATTCTGCACAGTCTACTCAGAACCTTAAACCTGGCAGCATGGCAGATAATGTAGCCACTCAGACTGCACCTCTCTCTAAAGCTGTTATGGATGTCATTTTTAGAAGCCAGGAGGCCCAGCACTAGGAAATCTTACGCAGAAAAATGGAAGAGATTCTGTGCTTGGAACCAGGCACAAGGGCCCAAACCACTTGTCCCTAATATACCTCAGATTTTACAATACCTAATTGAGATGCTGGACAAAGGCTTATCTTTCTCATCTATTAAAATCCATGCCTCTGCCATTTCAGCTCATTACAATACGGAACCTCCTATTTTTTCACATCCTCTATTACGACAATACCTCAGAGGGGCAAAGAATATAAGACCCCCAAGGAGAGCACCAGTACCTACTTGGGACCTCAATTTTGTTTTAGAAAAACTCACACTGCCTCCTTTTGAACCAGCCAGCACTGCTGATCTAAAATTCTTGTCATGGAAAACTGCTCTGCTCCTAGCAATAACTTCAGCAAGAAGAGTCTCAGAGTTACAGGCATTAATGGCTGTGGAACTTTTTCTCATTTTTCATCAGGACAGCGTGTCTCTTAGGACAAACCCAACATTCATGCCAAAGGTGGTCTCCAATGTGGCCTTAAACCAAACCATTCATTTACCTACCTTTTACCGAAATCCCCAGAATAAAGGGGAGAGACTTCTGCACGCTTTGGATATACACAGACAGCTACGATTCTATTTGGACAAAACAAAAGCTTTCAGAAAAACTGAGCAACTGTTTGTAGCATATGCTGCAGGATTACAAGGAAAGCCTATTACAAAGCAGACAATCTCGAAATGGATAGGACACTGCATCCGCTTCTGCTATGCACAACATGGCAAATCAGTGCCTAAGGGCATTAGGCCTCATTCTACCAGAGCAGCAGCCACTTCAGCAGATTTCCTCAGGGGAGTACCAACCAAAGACATTTTAGAAGCTGCAACCTGGAGCTCAATGCACACTTTCACCAAGCACTACCACTTACCTCTCTACTCTAAATCCAGAGCAGGCTTTGCCACTGCAGTTCTGCAGGGCTTGCTAGCCTCTCCAAATCCAATATAGACCCAGCCACCTAACCTCAGCTTTGGGATTCTACCCAAGTGTAATGACTGCAACAGTGAAACAAGATGAACATAGTACAGTTGTGTACCTACCATAAATGTAGATGTTCGAGTGTATTCACTGTTGCAGTCCAGGTTACCCACCCACCATCCCCCTTTTCTTTGCTGGGACTTTTCTGTATTTCTCAACTCTATACAACCTATGTGGTGTATTTGCTTGTAGATGAAGGAAATGTTTATAGCAATATATGCATTTTTTTGGCATATTTATATCTTTTCAGTCTTCCTATCTGGGGGCACCTGACATCTGGGGCAAGAAAAACTGAAGAAAATGGCGTCGGTTGCAACTTTTATACCCCTGGCGCAATGATGTCAGGGAAGAGGCGATGGCAACCGATGCCGGACCAAAACTTTGGAACTCGGGCCCACTGCGGGTCGCCTGCCAGCAGGATAACCCAAGTGTAATGACTGCAACAGTGAATACACTTGAACATCTACATTTATGGTAGGTACACAACTGTACTATTTTCATATCTGTGATAGGAGTCATGTCTTAATGTCTGAAGGCTTGAAACTGGACACCAAGAAAGTAAGTGCCTCCACCTGATCAGAAAAAAAGTATCATTTAAATGATGTTTTTTCGAAGTAGGATCCTTCAGACTTTTTTTTTTCTGTACCTTTTGGATGTGAGTCTAATAAAGTTCATGCAACATGGTGCTGAGTGGCACTGTGTGCTTAGTAAAGAAAGCATGCATGCTCAAGTATTTTGTTGTGAATAAATAAATGACATTCCAAGTAGATGTTGGCCAGAATGGTAATTATGCACTGATTTTTTTTCAAGAAGATAAACCAGTTGCCTATGTGTCAGGAGCTTTTAGAGGTTGTCAGAAAGAGCTGTATATGGTTGGTAGAAGCTATAGGAGTGAGTTTATGAGAACTTTGCTGGTAGAAACAGATCATGAACAATTATACAATGTAGTTGAGATGTTCTTGTACAAGGCTGCAGCTGTGTGTGATTTAGTTGAAAAGTATGGACCAGGAAAAATGCATCTATCAGATATGCTGGTCCATTTGTGTTTACTAGCTTTCTCTCAGAGAAAGACTGAATGAAAACGAGAGAAATACTACATGATCAAAGAGCAAAGTGCATTATCATCTTTACAAGAGAAAAATAGGGGCGGAGTGCAGAATAATCTCTCAGAAAAGTAGCCTTAAAGAATTGCTGTGAAGAAGTATGAGCAACTCACATCTTATTTTGTTTATAGTAAGGATGGAAAGTTGCTAGAAAGAAATTGGGAAACATTTCTTCAGAATTAAAGTGTCCTGCAGAGACTTTGTCAAATGTAGTCTTTTATTAAGAATCCTTCTGTGAAAATATAATTTAGGTGAGAAATCCAAGCAGGTTTCGTGAGAGGAATTCCTACAAACAACAGTAGATGAGCAACAGATAATTATCTGAGTCCAGAACTTTTTTTACAGACTGTTGAAGGGAGCTTATCCATAGTACTTCATAGTACATCAGCACCATAAGTATAGACTACAGATTTAAAAAAAAATGTTCAATGTACTGGAGAGTGGTGGGAAGGGAGTACTACGGTTTCTTGACATACATTTATTTCAGTACTTGTTTAAGTTCAGGACTTAGTTTATCAACATCCAAGTATACTGGATGTTTCTTTGTTGCAGGTACTGTGTATTTGGCATCTCCAAGACTGGACAGTTCAGAGAATTTTTTTTTCACTTTTCACAAACTTAGTAAAAAGGGAAATCTCTGAGGTAGTATATTTAGACATCAGGATGTGGGAAAAGAGCCCAGTACTGGGGTGGGGGGCTGTGCCCCCTGCAGAAATAATTTCTAGTTTTGTGCAATTTTATGCTGTTGTAGATTGGCACTGTACCGATGTTCATATGTTTTAGTTGTAGTGTTTTGTGTCTTGACTGGGGAGATGTGTTTTTTAGCTACAGGTCCTGTTGAAAAAAAAATAGGAATGCTTGGACATTAGCAGAGACTGATGTACAGTGGATATAAAAAGTGCACACACCCCTGTTAAAATGCCAGGTTTTTGTGATATAAAAAAATGAGACCACAGTAAATCATTTCAAAACTTTCCCACCTTTAATGTGACCTATAACCTGTACACTTCAATTGAAAAACAAAGAAATCTGTTAGGGGAAAAAATATAAAAAATAAAAAACTTATAATAAGCTGGTTGCATAAGTTTGCACACTTATACTAGTACTTATATTTATTAGTACTTATACTAGTACTTTGATGAAGGACTTTTTGATTTAATTACAGCATTCAGTCTTCTTGGGTACACAGCTGCCATCAATTAAAGATACTCTGATAAACCCCAAATAAAGTTCAGCTGTCCTAGTAGGATTTTCCTGACATTTACTCAGTTGCTTACTGCAGCAAAAGCCATGTTTCGCAGAGAGCTTACAAAGCGTCAAGGGGATCTCATTGTTGGAAGGTATCAGTCAGGAGAAGGGTACAAAAAAATGTCCACAGCATTGGATATACTGTGGTACACAGTGAAGACAGTCATCAAAACGTGGAGAGAATATGGGACAACAGTGACATTGCAAAGAAATGGACGTCCCTCCAAAATTGATGAAAAGACAAGACAAAAAATGGTCAGGGAGGCTGCCAAGGGACCTATAGCAACACTGAAGGAGCTGCAGGAATTTCTGGCAAGTACTGGTTGTGTGCTACATGTGACAACAATCTCCCATGTTCTCCATGTATCTGGACTATGGGGTAGGGTTGCAAGATGGAAGCCTTTTCTTACATAGCAAAACATTCAGGCCCGGCTAAAATTTAATACATCAAGTCTCCCAAAAGCATGTGGGAAAATGTGCTATGGTCTAATGAGACCAAGGTTGAACTTTTTGGCCACAATTCCAAAAAGTACTTTTGGTGCAAAAACAGCACTTTGCATCACCAAAAGAACACCATCCCCACGGTGAAGCATGGTGGTGGCAGTATCATGCTTTGGGGTTGTTTTTCTTCATCTAGAACTGGGGCTTTAGTCATGGTGGAGGGAATTATGAACAGTTCCAAATACCAGTCACTTTTGGCCCAAAACCTTCAGGCATCTGCTAGAAAGCTGAAGATGAAGAGGAATTTCACCTTTCAACATGACAATGACCCCAAGCATACATCCAAATCAACAAAAGAATGGCTTCACCAAAGTTTTGGAATGGCTCAGCTAGAGTCCAGACCTAAATCCAATAGAAAATCTGTGGGGTGACCTGAAGAGGGCTGTTCACATGAGATGCCTTCATAATCTGACAGAGTTTGTGTGCTTTTGCAAGGAAGAGTGGGCAAATATTGCCAAGTCAAGATGTGCCTTGCTGATAGAGTCCTACCCAAGAAGACCTTGTGCTGTAATTAAATCAAAAGGTACTTCAACACAGTATTAGTTTAAGGGTGTGGACACTTATGCAACCAGCTTATTGTATGTTTTTTATTTTTAATATTTTTTCCCCTAACAGATTTGTTTGTTTTTCCATTGAATTGTACAGGTTATAGGTCACATTAAAGGTGGGAAATGTTTTGAAATGATTTATTGTGGTCTAATTTTTTTATATCGCAAAAACCTGTTATTTTAACAGGGGGTGTGTACACTTTTTATATCTACTGTATTTTATCAAATTATTGTTAGAGTTTGTGCCAATTATTTTGGTATTGTGCTTGAAACACTGAATGAGAACATGGAGACTAATGTTGACTATAGTAATTGTTTATTAAGGCTGTGCCTTAAAGTTTAACAGTGGAAAGTTAAAATTCTGCAGTAAAAACTATAGTGTTGATTTTGTTATCAGAAAAGCTGTTTCATAAAGTAAAGTAGAAATATTTGACTCTGAAAGGAGGAAATGTAACGGGTACAACTTTAAGAAGGTAATTCCTCCATGTTGTGTCAGACTTAAGAAATGTGCTTCGTATGTTTTATGCCATGATTGTATAATCTGAAATTTGTGGTGATGGAACTGGCTACGTGCAAGTGTCATCTCCCTCTCTCTTATTGTTAGGGTCATCTTGAGTAGTCATACGTCTCTCTCTCTCTCTCTCTGTCTCTCTCTCACACACACACACACACACACACACACACACACACACACACACACACACACACACACACTTCTCTACACCTCTGAATCCACTGATTATAGATTTTGATGTCTTTGAAGTAAAAAAAATTCTGTTAAACGTTTAAAAGCTGTTAACTGTGAAGCTCTTGCCAGTTTATTAATGTTGACTCATGCCAGATCAAGACCTGGTATTAAATACTAAATGCTGTTTTAACATTGTTTTTACTTGTTTTGATTCTTTAGAAGTGAACTGTATTTTTATTTTTGTAAACAACAGGCAGTTCTTCAAAACAAAATGTTTTGCCAAACTGGTGCTCAATGATCCTTATGGAAGAATCTCTATAATGCAGTTTTTCAACTATGTGATGAGAAAAGGTAGGACTTTCACCACATTTTTCATTAAAATGTTGAAGCTGATGGATGTATTTAAAATTTAATTTAAAGCTTTTTTTTGTGTTAGTGTTGGGCAGTGGTCACACTGACCGATATCAGTCTCAGCCTGGGAATACATCGAAAGGCAGAATTATATTTAGTGAGAGATAGCAAGAATATAGTGAAAATTTACATGTGAAATACCATTATTAGTAACACGTTAAGGAGTAGATACAGTTGTAATATAAATTATTTACAATACATCAAATTAAGTTATATTAGGAAGTAAATTGTGATAATTACAGCTGCAACTGTGTGTTGTCTAAGTGGGAATAATATAGCAATAACCCACGCCTGGGTGTGGGTAATGCTGGATTTACCCACGGTTGGCGTGGTTTGGTCCCGAGACAACCGTGGGTAAATCCAGCATTACCTACACCCAGAAGTGGGTTATTGCTATTATACCATGGTGTTAGTTTGTTTTGTATTATGTTTGTATTGTTATTTATGTTTTTGTTTGCTTTTTTTTGTATTCTTCCACTTTTTGTGAGATAAAATAGTCCACACTTTCAGTTTGTGTTTATTGTTTATTTCTGTTTTAATTTAAATACATGTTATTTTTTAGTTTTTCAGGAAATGTTAGGAAAGGGCTAGGTGGTGCTTGGTATAATATAGTTTAAGCAGTGTAGAAGTTTATAACGTGTAGTTATGTTTTAGTAGTTATAGGTATGTTGAAATGTGGTGTAGTTTTAATTTGTATTAATTTATTTAAAATATGTACTTTTACTATTTGGTCACTAGATGGAGGTATTGTATGCGCTTTTATTAGATGTATGCTGATGCGGACGTTCGGTATGGTGTGTGTTTTTGACTTTGCGAGGGATGTGTGGTGTGTTTTAGTATGTTCATTTTTGGAGTTGTCTGTGTATAGGTATTGTAGGGAATATTGGTAAGTGAATGGTTTTATGAGAATGCTTGGTTTTATTGTGTTATAAGTGGTGGTTATGTAGTGTATGTGTGTGATGTATTTGCGACTGTATGACTTTTTATTTTTTTAGTGTTCGAGGTGAGGGAATGAGGAGTGTAGTATGGAAATTGGTTAGTTTTCTGTGTTTTCGTTAAATTGTTGTGTGTTTTGGGTATTAGATTTACTTTACTTTACTGTTTATTTGCTGTCGCCGCATGATATTTAGCGACCGGACTTTTTGCGTTGTTTCTTGTAGGATTTACTATGTGCACGCTGGTTGGATTAGCCAATCAGCATGCACGTTTGTCGGGTTTGCGATGTTCGCATGGTATAATAGAGTAGTTGAATGGAGTAAAGGATGTTAGAGTTTTTGAGTAGTTGGAAGGAAGGAGACAGAAGGAAATGTTACGTTAAGCAAAAGATTGTGAGTGAGAAATGTAGATTGGTACAATTTAATGTACTATATAAGGGGACTGTTACTTGTATGAACAAGAGAGTGACATAGCTAAAGTTAGGGGATATGGCTGTATAAAAGACAATGACACTGTCTGATTGGAAGTGTACTTTTAGTTTAGCCCTAAGTTTAGGGTAAGATGAGGTGGCTTTAATTTATCTTGGCATAGTTTGGGACTTAGCATAGAGAAGCAGTGATTTGTACAATGGAGTTTATTTTATTTTTTATTTATTTATTTATTTTTGTGGGGGTGCAGTATGATGGCATAGTGGTCATTGTTTCTGAGGCTAAAAGAAAAAGTTGTCTGGTCACTCTGCTAAGAGAGAGAGAGAAGATCCAGTTGACTAGGAATTTGAATGTTTGCGACCCCTTGTTAAATAGAAATCCATTTTGCTTTTTTCAGTGTTTTTGCTGTTCATTTTTAGGAGACTGGGTAATAAACGTAAACATTTTATGGATTATTGTTTCAGTGTGTGTGGAGTTTTTTTTATATGTTGGGGCTGTAAGGGGAGGCCATATACACGTTGGGCAAGTAGAGTATCTTTCTCTGTGACTGTCCTGGAGATTTTAGTAAGAAAAGGGGAGATTTTAATGGACCAAATTGGAGAGTGTAAACCTTTTTCCTTTGTTAGTCGAAGTGGAGGGAGAGGTTAAGGGTGGGGATCAAGCTAAATACCAAGGTTTAAAAGGAGTGGTGTTTTCTTTAAGGGTGTTATTGTGGTCATAGTTATACAGAGTTTTGTGTTTTCTTAAGGTTCTGTTTGGTACCAAAAGTTATAGTTTTAGTTTTGTGGAAGTTGAGAAGGAGGTTTTTGTAGGAGATCCAATGGATTAGAGCTAAGAAATATACTTGCTGGTCTTCCTGGAGGTTGGGTACTGACCAAACCAACCATCTGCATGTCCTGTCCCACCACATCCATAAACTTTCTCTTATGCCTTCCTCTTTTCCTCTTACCTGAAAGCTCCATCCTTAGCATCATTCTCCCAGTTTACCCAGCATCCCTGCTCAGCACATGTCCAGACCAATGCAATCGCGCCTCTCTGGCTTTGTCTCTAAACTGTACAACTTGAGCTTGACTCTCTAATATACTCTTGCCTAATTCTGTCCATCCTTGTCACACCCAATGCAAATCTTAAAATCTTTAACTCTCCCACCTCTAGCTCTGACTCCTGTCCTTTCGTCATTGCCACCGTCTGCAACCCATGTAACATAGCTGGTCCCACTACCATCTTGTAGACCTTCCCTTGCAGTCTTGCTGTTACCTGTCTATCACAAATCACTCCTGACACTCTTCTCCACCCACTCCACCCTGCCTGCACTCTCTCTTCCACACTTACCATTACTCTGAACTGTTGATCCCAAGTATTTAAACTCATCCACCTTTGCCAGCTCACCTCCCTGTATCCTCACCATTCCTCTGTCCTCCCTCTCATTTACACACACAATATTCTGTTTTAGTCCTGCTGACCTTCATTCCCGTCCAGGGTATCTCCAGCCTGTTCTCACTACAGATTACAATATCATCCACAAACACCATAGTCCATGGGGACTCCTGTCTGATCTTGTCTGTCAACCTGTCCATCGCCATTGCAAATAATAAAGGGCTCACAGCTGATCCTTGATGTAATCCCACCTCCCCCTTGAATGCATCTGTCACTCCTACCGCAGACCTCACATGTGCTATACTGCCCTCATACATGTCCAGTACCACTCTTACATACTTCTCTGCCACTCATCTCTTGTGTAGACACCCTGTTATATGCTAAGTCTGCAAAGACACAATGCAACTCCTTCTGATGTTCTCTGTACTTCTCCATCAATACCGTCAGAGTAAACATCGCATCTGTTGTGCTCTTTCCTGACATGAAATCGTACTGCAGTTCACTAATCATCACGTCCCTTCTTAACCTAGCATCAACTACTCTTTCCCATAACTTCATGCTGCAGCTGAATATTGGGTAAATTGAGTATAGATTTTTTTTCAAGCAGTTTTCTTAGAGCAGGAAGGATAGATATTGAATTGCATTGGGAAGCTTTGGTGGATTTGGTTTCCTTTGGGATATGACTGATTAATGCTATTTTCGATATATTTGGCATGACACTGAAGTTTTGGAGGGTGTAAATATTGGTGGTGTTGGTGGGTTGTTTGGAATATCTCTTTCTGTGAGTTGACTTCTTTCCTGAGCGGTTTTGGTGATTTTTGCTAAGGATTTTTAAAATGTTTTTATATTTAAGTTTTTGCATCTTTTTATTTCTTGTTTTATGATGTTTCTGAATTGGATATATTGTTGCCTATTGGAAGGGGAGGGGGTTGTTTTGTACTGGAGATGGCTTCTTTTAGTTGTTTGATGTTTTACGGTTTATAAGGTTTACAATTTATTTGCTGTTTCTGCAGTTTCTTGCCACGGTACAGTTAATTGCTAGTTTTAATTTTTCATTTTGTGCATGGCTTTGCCTTCCATGTGTGTTTTTAGAGCCTTTGAATGAATTTAATTTGGGGGGAAATTTTCTTGTGGGGTATGTTTTGTGAAGCTTATTGTGTAATGGTCACTAATCTAAAGAGGGCAAATGATAATGTTTGAGAGTAGACTGGGGTCGTTCGTGATTAGATCTAGAAGTGAATGATTGTTGGTGACAAGGTTAGGTTGTCTGGGCTGTTGAAGTCTTTGTTTAAAGTCAAGTAGAATTTCATTGATTTTATGTTGGTGGGAGTGAAGTATATTTAAGCTGATCATCTAAAATGATGTGGCTACTTTTGTTTCTTAATTTCTTGAATTAGTGTTTTAATTTACCAAGTGTGGAAAGAGGAGGGCTACTGAGGGGTGCATATTTTTTTTTTTTTGTAATTTGTAGAAGTTACCAGTTAGGGGCTTTGGTCACAAGTTGGTTGTCTAGATACATTTTATAGAGTAAGAGCATTCAGAATAAATACAGAAATAATTTTTAAAAATTCTGGAAAACCTGGAAAACTTACAGTTGATACTGTATGATTATAAGTAGTGCATCATTTACACCAGTTTTGGGTTGGGTCTTTAGCAGTGTAATATTGTACGAAGGACACACACTATCACTTAATGAGTGAGCATAATGTTTGATCGTAATTCAGGGAGGACTGTTGTAGCAGTACTACATACTGGCTTCTTACTTGCCACTGACAGGTCAGGTCTTATCACTTTCAGAAATAAGCTTGATTGTCTGGTATGAAAGGAGCATCTTCCTTATTCTACTGGTGTTAGCAATTGTGTTTTTATGCAGAATTTATGCTGCTGTATGCTTTCTATACTTCTTTTTTGCTTCAAGACCTTTAGTCACTCGGCTATACTTCACTTCTCATTTATTTTCTTTGTTGCTTTGTTATTGGCTTTTCTTGTTGGTCAGTATGAAACCTCTTGAACGCTTTCAATAGCTTATTCTTAAACTTTCATTAGTCTGAAAAGCTATACTCACCAGACACGTTTTATTTTATTTTTGACTGGCTAAGTGATCTGGTCCATTGCAGACCTTTCACTCGCACCGCGAGCCACAAGGCCAGTGGAAAATGCAAATATATATTTCATTTCAGAGGTACCAGTTCAACCAGTGTTTTATGAGGTGGAATAAAATAGAAATACTCATAGAAAATCCATGAGACCTTAACTAATGAGAATCTGCTATCTACAGTCCTGTTAGGATTGCCAATTTTGTCTGCAGTTAAAATTGTCAGTAAGTATATTTTCATGTTATAGGTAGCACTGAAAGATGTCTGTGTGGTAATACAGAGTCAGTAAAGCTAGGCAACAGTTATCTTTCCTCTATTAAAAAGACTGAAATATTAGACTCCCCCCCCCCCCAAAAAGACAGAAAAAGAAAATGGTAAAACTGTGTAAACAGACTTAAAATCAAGTAAGCCTAAACCATCTTTTTCTACGAGGAAAATCAACTTGTCCCACTTAATGTTGCCTTCTTCCCACCTCAAATAAATTCCTTGAACTCTTTATTAATAGTCATCCACACCTTCCAGTATGGCTGTTATTCCTGACCAGCATATAAGTACAAAGGGGATTAAAAGTAGTCTCGCTGCTAGTATCTTGCAATCCATATCTATAATCAAGATCATCCACATTTTTTTTAATTTTTTGTATGATCTTTTGTTTAGCCTTTTTTTTACGTATAATTAGCTGTCATACAATAACATTTTTTTAATCCATACACCTAAATACCTCCTCTTGTCATGTCCCCATAAGTATGGGTGTTGCTGAACCAATTCTTGCATGGTTGCATTACTTGCCAGTATAGCTTTTGTTTTATTTTCATGTGTTTTATATTCTGAAAAGAGCTGAAACCATCTAAAAATGTTCCACAACACCAAAATGCCAATTTCTGGATTTATCATGTACATGTAAGGCTTTAACTTTTCATGGTTACTACACCAGTTATATCCCTGAATTTGTGAAGCCTTTATTTTCTTTGCCAGCAGTTCTAAACATAAAGCAAAGAACAGGAAGAAAAGAGGATACCCTGCTTGGCTCCTTTATTTAAACACAGCTTGTCAGAAAGGAGCCCTTTTATCTTAATTCTTGCCTTAGATGCTTCATATAACCTAATTATTAACCCTATTAATCTGAAGTTGTCAATTTTCATGTTATCCTTAATGGATGTGTGTGGTTCTGATCTCTCAGAACCAACTCGGCTACTTGTTAAAGCTCGTGGGTGCCAAAAACTCTCATACTCCACCCATTACCCATAATTTACCTAGTTGAATACCTCGGATATCGTTTGCTGCTTTCAGCTTCAGACGTGGTTGTTACCTTTACTCTCAAGCTCTTTTCAGATAAGTGAAATTTTTGATAGTTTTTCTTCATAATTTTCTCCCCCTTATTGAGTACTTTCTATTTTAGTCCTCTCGCACCTCTTTTGACCATTTCTTCACTCTCTTTTCTTACTAGTAATAGTATCTAAGATGTACTAAAAGTATCTTCCCTGTACTGTTGTGGTAGCTACCTTTACATACCATTGTTGATAGTCTGTTTCCTTCTTCCTTTCCCCTCTTTCATTATTTAAAAAAAAGGTTTCTAAGTTTCTATCTTTACATTCCTTCTGTGTGTGTGTGTGTGTGTGTGTGTGTGTGTGTGTGTGTGTGTGTGTGTGTGTGTGTGTGTGTTTATATACGTGTTTCTCTCTGAGTGTGTGTGTGTACTGATTCAGTCTTTCCTGTGCTTGCCTGGACAGACAAAGGCAGAGAGAGAGAAAGCTCCTGTTGGTTTTAAAAGGTGTACTAAGTGCTCTCATAAAATACCTTATTCCGATCAGTGCTCATTTCGTGTTTTTTGTTTAGGTCCTCTCCACCTGCAAGAAGACTGTCCCATTTGCCAGTCTTTTAGCCATAGGGCTCTAGTAGAGTGGAATATAAGTTGATTTTGAAAGACTTGCTACCCTCATCCTTCGGAAAGGCTATTTCTGAATCACCTTCGAAAGATTCTACTAAACAAAAATTTAAATCTTCTAGGTCCAGTCCAGCTTCATCCTCCTCATCTTCTAAATTCTTGGAAGCAGAAAAGAACTGCTCCTCTGTGCCGATACCTTCCTCGGCTGTGAGCATGAGGAAATCAAAACTGTCGGTTCCACCTGCCATGTCGGAACCCACAGCTAAACAGACGGGGCCATCCGTCTCTTTGACTCCATCTTCTGAAAAGACACTGCCTTCGAAACCATCCACTTTAATGCAGACCAAAGAGTTCATAGCAATAGCCAGGTCCAAGTATTCTCCTTCAATTGAACCTTTTCTGGATAGGCTGCCGTCCTCCTTCATGGATCAAACTTCTTCCCCTGCAAAGTCCAGTCTATAGCCTTCTATTCATGTGCTGCAGTAGTCATAACAAGAGGGAGTCCGCCACCAGCTGACTCGTATATCCAGCCAGTATAAAAAAGTCTAAAGCTACTGTGAGGTACATGTGATGCCGCACATCAGCAAACGTATGTTGACCATAAAGAGACATCCGGTATAAAGTGGACCTTCAGCACAGATCAGCTCGGCCCTGGCTTCTGACTTTCTGTGTACGCATATTTGAGAATTGTGATACAAGGAATGTTATATATTTAACCACATGTTAATCTTACAATGCATATTATGTTGGGAAAACTATTAGGAGACGTAAGGATCGTATAAGTAGCCATCTGTCAGATACCAATAGGAAATTGTGTACTAATGCACTTCATAAACATTCATGAATGTGATTCAACACACTATTTTAAGTTTTTGATTTTAGCAAAATTAAAGTCTATACATGGGGGGGACTTAGTACATCATACTGAGATGGAAGAATAAATGGATTTTGAGGCTCAGAGCACATATTTCTTAAGGTTGAAATTAAGCTATTTCTTAGAAACCTTGGTTAAAACAGATACAGCATCCAGCATCAGGTTTGATTTTTATCATGTGGTCCTATCATGTGAATTATTTTATTATGTGACTTTGATTTTCCATTATTTAAATTGATTTAGTTCTGCTTCTGTTATTGCCTGAAGAACTTTTTAAGTGAAACTGCTAAGGTTGCATAATAAACTTTGGAATTTATCTTTGGATTCATGGATTTTGTCTTTGCTAGTGTGGTTCCAGTGAATTTGTTTCCTTTGCCTGTGCTCATTTATTTTCGCTAGATTTATCACCAGATTACTTGTTTTTTAATTTGTTTCTAAGTTTTGTTATCTGGTGGACATGACAAGCTTCAGCCCACTTCCATCCACAAATGGAATATCTGTTAGGAGATTAATTGGTGCTTCTGAACTCCTCGACATACCTGAGAACCCCTTACTGAACTTTGATGATGGAACATGTGGTCCAAGTAAGTTTTACAAGGATTCAGTTATGCAGTTTAAAATGAAAGTGAATACTTTTGAACATAAACTGCAAATTTTAAGGAGGTTCACTGGCAGTGCTTAAGCTTTGATGTTTATTTAAAACATAAAATTGTACCACGGAGCTTACGACTGCTAAAATGCCCACTTATGGATAAAAATATCAGGATTTGTTAAAGTGCTGGCAGATATAAAATTTGACGTTTGCTACAATACATGCAGCTAATGAATGATTTTTTTTTACTCCTTGACACATCACTTCATGCAGATATTGAACAGCAATACTTAGAACTAGTTAATGGTGTTGAACAGAATCAGCACACACATTTATTGTATTAAGCAATAATAGATCTTTGAAAATAAACTAATAGACACCAAAAAGAAAAATGAAAACTGGCCAGAGACTTTAAAGATTTTAATACTGGATGCAGTTTTGCATGGTCCAGTCAGAAAGAGCCTTCCTTGACACGTCAGAACAATACACATGCAGAAGCTGATACTCAGAGAATGGAGCCACCTTTCGCAACACAAACAGAAGTTAATGTTGAGAGGACTGGATGAAATAACACTGTACAACAACCAGTGACAATTGTTAATCCAAATGTCGTTTCTGCACTTGATCTGTTGGATTTTCTTCATGTACACAACTCACCATTACCATTTACAGTGCAGCAAAAACAAAAAGAGTTTTCACAACGTGCAGCAGTGAGGGAAGAACTTGTACAAATGTCAGTATGTGAAAAATCCATAATAACTTTAAAACATGATTTAGTTTTCAACCTTTCTAAGTATGAACTTAATGAATATGAACTATCAGTTCTTAACAAGGGATTTTCGTTTGCACCAGTTTGTACTGTTGACATGTCACAGTTATTGACTGAAGTAAAATATTTTATCAGGTCTTTAAATTTAAGTCTTACTTATGAAGCCAGTAATGAAACTAATGTCTCTACTCTAAAAAGGAAAAGTACATGTATACCTAGTAGCAATCCGGCTATGCAAGCCTTTGAGAAGGCTGTTGAACACAATATTTATTTGCTGTATCAAAATGGGCTAAATAGGTCATGTCATACTTTAAATGCAAATGAACATAATGCGCTAAAATCTTTACTACAGCATGAGCATGTTGTTATTAAGACTGCTGACAAAGGCAGTTGGAGTGGTAGTGCTTGACTCTACTATTTATTTATTATGAATGAAATGCTGAACAGCACTGATTATAAGAAAATTACTAGACTTGTGCATAATAATATAATTAAGAGTCAGTAGTGGTTTGTTGATGCTCAGTGTAGATTCATTAGATTTTGAACTATTTAACTATCTTAGACGTTGCCCGTTCGATTCTCAGTTAGAGCGTCTTCTAGAGCGTCTTCTGTGTGGCCGTTCGATTCTCAGAGCGTCTTCTGTGTGGCAACATGCGTGAATGGGCGTTCCTTCGTTGAAGGTTGTGCGTTAGGCCCAGCAAGCCAGCACATAAAACTCTACTGCCAATCATTAGTGGACCGGAGTTCCGCTGTGGCAACCCCTAACCGGGAAAAGCCAAAAGACACACACACACACACACACACACACACACACATGACAGCATCACCAATTACACCTATTATGTTTGGTATTCTGAAACTACATAAATTGTTGAGTTGTCCACCACTGAAACCGATAGTATAGTCAAGGGGATGGATTACTGAACCTATCTCTATGTATCTTGATTTAGAACTAAAGAAATGTTTACAATCAACTCATGGTATTAATAAGGATTCTACACATTTTCTTAGATAATTATATGCATGGACTACAAGTAGAGATATTAGTGATTACATTTTAATTATGATTGATGTAGATTCCCTGTTCACATGCATTCCTAACAATATTGGTATTGATAGTGTGAGACGTTTTTTGAATAAATATTCATCAATGAATGAGCCAAGATTCAAGATTTCTGTCACCTATTGGACATTATTTTCGAAAATAATATATTCCTCTTCTAAACACACTTGTACCGTCAGATCACAGGTGTTGCCGTGGACACATCTGTGGCCAATACATATGCGAACATTGTGATGTTTATGTGGGAAACAGAATACATTCTATCGAATTCCAATAATACATATTTTGAAGGCATTGTTTTTTGTCACAGATTTGTATATGAACCGTTTCTTATTTGGAAAGGCACATTGGAAGATTTTGACATGTTTTTAATAGTATGAATACCTGCACTGAAGTTTTGAGTTTTAAAAAAGAAATATCTTTAAATAGAACAGACCTTTTAGATATTACATTACCTAAGACAGATTTAGGTACTTCACAAATTTGGCTATTTAGAAAGCCTGTGAAAAGGAATACATACGTGCATTGCACAAGCATGTACCCTCCTTTTTATGTTTAATAATGTTATACATAATCAAATGAAGCACATTGCTAGATTACGTACTGATGATGGAGAAATGTTAAATCAGATTCAGAATACTACCAATGACCTTCTCCACAGGGGTTATAATATAAATGAAGTCACTAACACGAAAAACATAATTATTCAAAGGCGGACTTCTAATACTAAACCAATTTTTTCTAATTACATTACAGAAAGTAGTATTAAACAAATGAATGAGAAACAAAATTTTAAAAGGTGCATGCTTACTTTTAACCAAAATACTAATGCAGTCAAAAACATTATCACTAAGTACTGGCCAATTATGTCTTCTGACCCTTAGATAAGGAAGTTTATAGATGACAGACCAGTTTTGGGCTGTAAAAGATGTAATAATCTCAAAAATCAATTATGTTATAAGGAACAGCCCAGAAATAATTTCTCATTTAAAACTAACAACACAGGGACCTTTAATTTAATAAATGTGCCCATTGTGTTGATATTAATACTGAAAAGACCTTCATTCAATCTGTGACTGGCAAGACTTTCTATGTGCACACATTTGGGAATTGTGATACAAGGAATGCTATATATTTAGCTACATGTCAGTCTTGCAATGCATATTATGTTGGGAAAACTAATAGGAGACTTGAGGTTCGTATAAGTAGCCATCTCTCAGATATCAACAGGAAAGTATGTAGTAATGCACTTTATAAACATATTTATGATCATGATTCAAAACACTATTTTAAGTTTTTGATTTTATCAAAATTAAATTAACCTCTACATGGGGGGGGGGGGGGCTATACTGAGATGGAAGAATTGAAATGGATGTTGAGGCTCAGAGCACATATTTCAAAAGGCCTAAGTGAAGCTGTTTCTTTAAAACCTTGGTTAAAACAGTTACAGCATCCCGTTGGATTTTTACCATGTGGTTTTATCATGTGACTTTGATTTTGGATTATTTAAACTTATTTAGTTCTGTTTCTGTTATTGCCTGAAGAAGCTTTTAAAGTGAAACTGAGGTTGCGTAATAAACTTTGGAATTTATCTTTGGATTCTTGGATTTTGTCTTTGCTAGCGTGGTTCCTTTGCCTGTGCTCATTTGTTTTTGCTGGCTTTATCACCAGATTACTTGTTTTTTTTTTTTAATTGAAAATTTTGAAACCGAGATGTGGTTGGCAGTCCAGCAGTCATACATCGGAGGAATCTGTGTACTTGCAGACCTTTGGCACCTGATCATTTACGTCCTGGCTGACCCCACCCACTGAACTGATGAGCTCATTGGATTGATCTCTCAGCAGGCATAGAAGGCCTCCAATACTATTGAGCCGATATCCCCAGAGACCAGACACAATTGTTACTGCATCCTTAGACAAAACCCTTCTGGCCCAAGGGCTTACCGGTAGATGCCATGGTCATGGCAGCAGCCACCAAAAAGGAACTGGCAGATGAGAGTTCCACTATTAATCCTCCTAACTAGGAGTCCAGGATGGCGGATAGACTAGGGAAGTGAATTTATGCCTCATCAACCTTTAATCTATCGTCTGTGAGTTATCTGGCACATTTTACAAGGTTGCAGAGGGATTTGATTAAGGAACTCCGTGATACTCTCTTAGGAGCCATTACTGACAATGTTCAAGAGTCCATAAATTCTCAGTTGGTCGCCCTGACTTACATTTCCAACTCATCCATGAGGCTGATTTCACATGCCGCTGAAGGAATGACAAGAGCCATCAGTTCAGGTGTAGCCTTAAGAAGAAACGTCTGGATGCATGTGTGTGACTTCGCAGAACCCTTCAAGTCTACATTCGTGAATGCTCCTTTTGATGGCACTTCTTTATTTGGGCCCAAAGTGAAAGACACACTCACTACGTGTGAGAAAGATGGAAAGACTCCTTCTGCAATGGGCATGCTTTTTTTCCCACCCCTCGGGGACCCTTTTTGAGGAATCAACGTAGTGGTGAAAAAATGTGGTTCAAAAGTCCCAAGGGTCCTTTACTGACACACATAGTAACAGCTTCTCCAGGGGTAGATGGGGAAGTCCCAATGGAAGACACTACCCTTATGGCAGAGGATGGTCTGTGAAACCAGGTTTTCTGAGATTATTTCTTTGGTAAACCCTTCCAATGCTCCTGAACAGAGGCCCAATTGCCCTCCTCTGGAGGCAGCCAGGGGTCGTTTTTCCTTGCACCAGAGAGCCTGGCTACAGATAATCTCCGACAAATGGGTACAGGGAATTATATCCAAAGGTTGTATTATACCCTTTTCACTCAATCCATCATCCTACAAAAAAAACCTCGCTGTTCCACCCAATCAAAGGGAACAAGCAGCACTAGAAATACAAAAACTGCTAGAAGAGTGAGTCCTCCAAAGGTACCCCCAGACCAGATGGGATCCAGAATTTACTCAAGATTCTTTTTAGTGCCAAAAAACACAGGGAACTGGAAACCTATTCTAGATCCCAGCAAACTAAAAAAATTGGATCATCAAACCAAATTCTGGATGGTCATGGTTCAAGCCATTCTTCCATTTTTGGAAAAGCACGACTGGATGTGCTCCATAAACTTCCAAGATGTGTACTATCATATAAAAATGTACAGGCAGTCCAGGAGGTGCTTACACTTCCAGCTGGGAGCCAGTCATTACCAATTCAAAGTATTACCGTTTGGTCAAACTACAGCCCCCAGGGTGTTCATCAATTTCATGGCAGTAGTAGCAGCTCACTTGAGACTGCACGGATTCTGCATGTTTCCATACGTAGACAATTGGCTCATCACTGCCACGATCAGACATCAACTCGTAGAAGCCAGAGAACAGGTCCTTCAAATGTGCTCCTCTTTGGGAATAACAGTCAGCTATGAAAAATGTCATCTGGAACCTACCCAAGCCCTAGAATTCATAGGTGCTGTGTTAAATACAAAAACTACCATAGCCTCCCTTCCTCCGCAAAGATTACGGACAATTCAAAGACAAGTCTCTACCATAATCAGCAGAAACAAAGTGCCTGCCAAATTAGTCCTCCAAACATTAGGCATCATGGCAGCATCAATAACTCTTGTACCCCTGGTCAGAAATCATATACAAATTCTACAGTGGTTGCTTGCGGTACAGTGGTCAATACTTTTCCATCCCATGTCCACACCAATTTCCATCACCAACATTTACAAGAAAGATCTAATGTGGTGGACTCATTCAGAACAAATTCTACAAGGGCTTCCCTTTTCTCCCCCTCAGCCCAAGGCCACAGTGACCACAGATACCTCCCTGCTGGGGTGGGGTGGGGGGGCATTACAGTGGAAAGACAGTTCAAGACACTTGGTTCCCGACAGAGTCCTCATTACACATCAGTGTTCTAGAGATGAGGACAGTGCTTTTGGTGTTGCAAGCATTTCAGGATGCTCTGCCCTCCTGAGCAATTGAGATTCAAACAGACAACATGTCAGTAGTCTAATATAACAACAAACAAGGAGGAACCAGGTCTTACCCACAATGTCAAGAAAGTCGTAAGAGTGTGGCAATGGGCGATCTCATTGAGCAGCTTTCTCATTGCAATGCATATTCCAGGAAGTCCAGTATGATAGCAGACAAATGAACAAGGTCCATTCTCCTACCTCACAAATGGTTGCTCAATCAGTGTATTGGAGTGAATTTTTCGATCATGGGGTCAGCCTTGCTGCGATCTTTTTGCCTCTCCCCGAAACAACAAGTGCAGCAGCTATTTTGTCCTAATCCCTCCAGTGGAAGAAGTCTCGAGGGATGCCGTTCTACACACTTGGCCCCCCGGTCTCCTTTATGCATTTCCACCAATACTTTTGATTCCCAAATTTCTGCAGAAAGCCATCAGGTTGAAGAGCAAAGTCATCCTCATAGCCCCCTTTTGGCCTCAACCGGTTTGGCTCCCTTTCCTTTGGTCTCACCTAAATAAACAATCTTAGATCCTGGATCCAGTTCCAGATATCCTGTCCCATCTGACAGGCATGGTTCACCCCAGCATCCACAGTCTTAAGCTGACAGCTTGGTGTCTCCACTTTCATTGGTAGCCAGACAACCAATGCTGTCACCCCCTCTTCGACGCATACTACTTTCCTCTCATACGCTTTCCACACAAAAACTGTATTCTAGTAAATGTAAGAAGTTTGTATATTGGGCTCTGCAGAACAGTATATTGATCCTTCCCAGCCCCTGTTTATGAAATACTTAAATTTTTCGCATTGCTTTTTGATAAGGGGGTCTCTGATTCCATCATTAAAGTCCAATTAGCAGCCATCTCCAACTTCCATACTGACTTCCAAGGTTCTTCTGTAGCAGCTCATAAACTCTGTAAGTCCTTCTTCAGGGGTGCTCATATGTTACAACCTCCCTTCAAAGACTCTACTCTCCCTTGGGACCTCAACTTAGTGTTACAAGCAATCACCCAGCAACCATTTAATCCAGCCTATGATTGTGATATTAAGTTCCTTTCATGGAAGACTGTCCTGTTAGTGGTACTCACTTCTGCTAGATGAATTTCAGAGATTCAAGCCCTATCATTTAAACTTTCATATCTAGTCTTTCACAGGGACAGAGTTTCACTCAAAACCAACCCTTCGTTCCTGCCAAAAATAGTTTCTGAGAACAATCTAAATCAATGAATTAACTTGCCAGTATTTTTCCCAAACTATTCTAACAAAGACGAGTATAGTTTACATTCTTTGGATGTACGTAGACAATTGTGTTTTTACCTACACAGAACAAAACACTTCAGAAAAGTGGGCCAGCTTTTCATCTCCTTCTCACATTCCAAATTGGAAAAAGCTGTATCCAAAGTCTGTTTAGCGAAATGGCTGGCTGACTGCATTTCCTTTATCTATTCCAAGTCATGTGTTACACCTGCAAAACCCTCTAAGGCTCATTCTACAAGAGCTGTAGATGCTTAAGCTGTTTTTCAAGCTAGAGCATCCATGAATGACATATGTGCAGCAGCAACTTGGGCTAAACCCCATATTTTTATTACTCATTAAAAAATTGGATTTGGTCTCCAGGGGTGGAGTATCATTTGGCTGAACAGTGCTGCGGAACATCCATCCTTAATCCACCTGGGAAATAGTTTAGCCGGGGACTCTGTCCCATCCACTGAGGATAACATGAAAATTGACAACTTCAGATAAAGAAGTTATGTACTCACCATAATGTTCCACCTGAGTGTCCATTTTCATGTATCCTCAACTCCCTGCCCTCCAACCCCCTACCTAATTCTTTTGGAAGAACGGGTGGTCTCTACCCTCTTTCACAGTCTGGCTTATTGCTATAGTGGTGACAGACCCAGACATAGTTTCCATTGGAAACATGGGAATTTTCTTTCCTCCTCCTCCTGCTTATTCTGTCAACAAACGTGATCTGAGGTATTCAACCAGGTGCATTATGGGTAGAGAGGGAAGCTTGAGAATTGTTGGTGCCCACGAGCTTTAGCAAGTGGACGAGTCAGAACTGGACCCATCCATTGAGGAGACGTGAAAATAAGTAACTCGCATGGAATGCCATGGTGAATACTTAAGTTCTTTTTCTACAATAGAATGCACATGCTATCAACGCCCCACTCCAAAAATCCCATCTGACTCTATCAAGTGCTTACTGTTCATCAAAATTCGTTACACTTGATTACCTCTGGATCATCAATTTTCTGTTAATACTATCAGATGTTTGTCTCCCCACTGTAAAATGACATTGATCAATATCGGTCAGTTTTAACACCCCTGCCATTTTCTTAGCTAATAAACTTTTATAAATACTAGTTTAAAATCAAAATGGGTCTATACGAAGCTGGATCTGATGGGTCTTACCCTCTTTCAGTAATGCCGGTATTCCTTCCCCTTTTAAAATATTGTTTTTTTTTTGTTTTGTTATTTTTTGTTTTTTTTTTTTTTTTTAACAAGAAACATCTTTATTGAATTATTACTTATGACTTAGGCAATCATACATTTATATGAATGAAAACAAACCATATTAACATATTCTCATATGCAAATATTATACAACATATATAATGTGCGGTGGTGGTGCTGCGGTAGCGTTGTCGCCTCACAGTAAGACGTTGTCCTGTTCGATTCTCAGTTAAACCATCTTCTGTGTGGAGACATGCGTCAATGGGCGTACCTTCGTTGAAGGTTGTGCGTCAGAGCTGGCAACTGGGCACGTAAAAATCTACTGCCAATCATTAGCGGACCGGAGTTCCGCTGTGTCGACCCCTAACCGGGAAAAGCCGAAAGACACAACATATATAATGTACATAGTCACTGTCAATCGAACATTACATAGCTCATTCAATTATTGTATTCCCTTAAACCCCATTCTTTCTTGGCAGCATTATTCTACATGCATTGCTCCCACAATTCCCATTTTTTATATATAATCTCCTACCCTTTTTTAAAGATCCCACTTCCAGTTATTTGATCTCTGTTACTATATCCACTATTTGTAGTTGGTTGGTTTAGACTTTGATTTCCATTTTAGAGTAGTTTGCTTTTTGGCAGCCACTAGAATTAAACTCAGCAAGGCTTTAGTGTCAAGGCAGTTCCACTTCTGTATCACAGCTCAAAAAATCATTTCCTTATAAAAATCAGTTTGCTTACCCAGTATTTCTGACAGAGTAGTCTACATAGAATTTTTAAAGCCTGCCTACTCATTACATTCCCAAAAAATATGTTGCCATTTACCTCTTTCTTCCCTATTACATCCTTAACATTTGCAATCTGCCTAAGGAAATTTTTCTTTGTAATCAGCTTTGAGTATGAAAATACCTATGCAAACACTTCTAAGCAAAAGTCCTAACTCTTCTAGAGTTTGTTGCACATTTTTGAGCCATACACATAGCCTCTTATTGTTTTTTTGTGAATTGCTTATCCAGTCTCTCTTCCCAATACTTTCTAACCTCCTGTGATTGATTCCTATTGTTATCATGCAGTATTTTATATGGGTCTATATCAGATTGTCAAAACCACAAAAGGTCGAATACCGCTTAATCGACCACTATTTGTTCAACTCTGAATCCGTCGAACTATCATTTCCACAAACTGTTTCCCAAGGTAAGTAACTAGTGGGCCATCATCGGGAATTTGCCCTTTTCACCACTGTAGTACAATCTCGGTGTTGGTATATTTAGTTAGTAGGATGTGGTGTGCCCAGCCCCCCACTTTGGGGGCTGTGGGAGACATAGCCCCCCACCAGGGTGAGTTTTACATTTTGCTATATTTATTGCATTTGGTAGGTTGGCCAACGTGTTACTTACTGTGGGAAAGATTTTTGCGGTAACAATCATTCGGATTCATTTTTGACAAATAGGGGTCCATGAAGAGGTATTCGACCTATTGTGGTTTTGATAATATGATATAGACCCATTTTACACACATTACTAATTATATCTTTTTTAACAGCAGCTTCCATTCTAGATTCTGCTAAAAATTCTACCAGTGTAAGGTCTTTCACTTAGGATCCCCCTGTTCCTTTCTCTTTGCCTGTACTCTGCCTTGTCTGTCAGGGATTTGATATCAGTCTGTAGCCTGCAGTCCAGATGTATTCATGGCCTCTTCCCATTCTACTACCTTTCCATCTCTAATTATTTACTTCCAATACCGTGGTTTCTTTGGACTGCAATTATTACACTAGACAGCAATTCTGTATAGTATGATCACTTCACATTTACATCCTCTCAGCAGCCACAGATCATTATGTTCAACTTCACCATCATCTTTAATTGCCTATTAGTAGACTGTTTGCAAATTAATAAGCAGACACAGTAGTAAATGCAAGCAGACAACATCAAACATAATAATACAAGTATTAAACCAAATATAAAAGATAAACTAAGATATACTAAAAAGTCTCAAAACTGAATTATTATAAAGATAGTGTCAAATAGTGCGTCACTTAAAAGCTAATGCAAATAGATGGGACTTTATTCATCTCTAAAAACAGATGGGGTGGAAGAGTCCTTCAGCCAACCAAGATGCAGATTCCACATGTAGGAATATCAGGTCAGTGGTGTATGTGGTAAACGGGTATCATAATGGTCCAAATAGATAGTTAGATAGAGGTTTGAACGTCACCCCTGGCAAAAAAATGTAAATGTAGGGGGACCTTGGTAATTAAATCCTGACAGTCTAGATATTCTAAATTATAAAGTGGAAACACTAAGAGACCTTGTGAAATAGAACACAAAGATCTAGCAGGTCTGTACCAGCATAGCAAGTCTTGAAGTTAAGGCAGACCCTGGCCATGCAGCGCTGAATATACCAAGACTAGGACCTTCTAAACTATCTGCTGTTTAATTGGTAATCAGTGCAGACAATGTAGGATTGGGATGTTACGGTGGAATTTTGAAACCCAGCCACTAAGCAGTGTGTGGAGTTTTGCACTAGTTTTAAGCAGGCAAGTGTCAAATCTGGGAACCTTGGGTACTAGGCACTACAGTAGTCAAGGTGGGAGGAGACAACTTTATGAACTACAGTGGGAAGATCATTAGCTGGAACAAGATTCTTCATGAGGTTGTTCTGCAACTGTAAAAATGATGACTTGACAGCAGCTGAAATCTGGTCCTTAAGCAGACAGGCAGATAGTCACATTTCTAACCTGACTTGTGGTCTGGCATCAGTAATCGCCCTTGGACTCTGTACTTTTGGCACAAAAGACAACTTGTCACCAAAATAAGAAATATCTGAGGACAAAACAGGCATGGAAGAATATCTAAGGGTTGCATGCACAACCACAGCAGCAGTCTTAGATGTGTCAAGCTTTAGCTAAATACTGACCATGCATTCAGTTGAATTCCAAGATCCGAGCCAAAGATTGAGAAGACATGGGCTCCTGAGGAAACAAAAGGTAAAACTTTGTGTCATCAGCAGAGCAGTAGTAATGTTTATCTCCCTAATGTATAGCATCTCCTGGCAACAGCAGATAGATGGTGAATATTAAGGATTGAGAGCAGAGTTGTGTGGTACTGCACAATCCAGGGAGTAGGAGGAAGATTAACTAGGCCTTGATACCACCTCCTGGGTGCATCCAAAGAGGTAGGCGGCAAACTACTAGATAGTAGCATGCAAGATGACACAATTATTTAATAGCTTTAAAATCATAGTGTACACCATATCAGTAGCCATTGAAACATCAAAAGGGACCAAAAGAGAATAACACCACTCTTATTCTACTGGAATATCATTAAAGATTCTAGTAACGGCCAACTCAGTCCTGTTCCTTGCCTTAAATACAGAATGGAAAGGATCGCTGATTCCACATTCACTCAAAAAATATTCTATCAGAAGGTGCACCACCTTCCCAAGAATCTTATTATCAGAATAAAGGTTTGAGATTGGATGATAGTTATCCAAATCGTCAGAATCTAAACCAGCATTTTTAAAATTGAGGGTAACTAAAGCTTCCTTTAATTGTAATGGAAAAAACATCTTCCCTGGTAAGGTGGCAGCATTCTGGTAGAACAGAGGGCTGATGACCTCTGAGGATGCAACAACAAACTTGTTAGACATTGTGTCATTGGACAAGTAGGAGTAGTAGTACACATGTTAAAAATCATAATGATGAGGTCATCATAGTGAGAAACGGCACACTTATTCCATGTAAGTTCTACACTCATCTCCCAATGATTAGGATATAACAGTAATCTGATAAGGGCAATCTTGGTTGCAGAATATCATGTAGCCATTTCACACTCATGAGAAGATTACAAAAATGCCCAACAACTTAAAAAAATGTGCAGGACAGTTTACTGCATCAGATTTTATTCTAGGTAGATAAACATTTTTTACAGTTGTTCCTTGCCTGGTGTTCCAGACAAAAAAATTATCCAGGTCAGGCTTAACTGTGGCTTGCTTCTGACTTCCAAGATGACTGTGCACTAAGTAACACCTTGGATGTTCATCGTGTTACCCTGCTGCAGTCATCACACTTGGGGTTATCCTGTCGTCAGGTGGTCATAGGTTCATAGGTTGGTACTAGGCTATCAGCCCTAGGGCCTATACAAGCCTAGCCATAACAATTCCCTGGCTATTTCTTCCCACACTATTTACTTCCCTGGACCCCTGTCTAGCAGGGTGACTGACGTGATCCCAGGGGTGAATTTCCTTTCTCCCATCCCTCAGTCCCGCAGTCGGTCGGATTTCCAAAGTCTTGGTCCGACGTCGGTTGCTGTCACCTCATCCCTGACATCAGTGCGCCAGGGGTACATATACTGCAACCGACGCCATTTTCTTCAGTCTTTCTTGCCGCGCGGTACCCGAAGCAGAAGCAGTTCGCAAGTGCCGGTTGGCCGACTCCTGAGATTTTCGCATTTGAATTTCAGACCGAAGTCTTCTATAAAGCTAAGTACCCCGTTGGGGAAACTTTTCTTGCCTCAGACCAATGTCAGAAAAAGTTAACAATTGTATTTCTTGTGGGAAGCAAATACCTCATAAGGATTTTCATTCTTATTGCATACCTTGCCTAGGCCCTGATCACGACGTCACTTCTTGTTGTTTTTATGCTAGATTTAATAAGCGTACTATTAAAAGACGATTTGATTTCGCACAACACTTTTTTGGCAGAAAATTTAATTATAACATGCCGTCGGAGCTACCGACTACCGGCGTGCACAAAAAGCGCAGGGATAAGAATCGACAGCCCAGGCCTAAACCTGATTTCGAGGCCTTGGTTGATCCGGTCTCCGGTTATCAATGAGGCTCCGACGCAGCCTCTGACTACCGCAGTTCAGGAACCTGAGACCGCTACGGATATTTTGACGGAATGTACTAGGCCGACGCAGCCTTTTACTTCAGGCCCTACATACGACTTACCTTCCAAGGACATCGGTACTTCTGAAACGCCATCGCCTAAATGAAGGCATTTTCAGACAGACGACTCTTACAGTCAAAACGTTTTCCAAATCGAAGACTCCTTCCAAGCCGAAAAAGGCTTCACTTCAGTCTCCTGTTCAAGGCCCTATGCCTAAGAAACAGATGCTCAAGATGGCTGAAGATTTAATTACTCTTATCAGAGGTTCTCAGCCCCCTCCTGACAAAAGGCCTAGACAAGAAGAAGAATCTGCTTCCTCTGAACAACTGTCTATTTCTTCGGATTCCTCTGAGGACCAAGACTATTCCTTCTCTCCTTATGAAGATTCTGATGCTGAGGACTCTATTCCCTCAGCTTCCCCTCCAGAAGATTACTCTTTTGGGGAAACTTTACACACTATGAGGGAACATTTTCACTGGGAAGGTCAGGATTACTCTGATTCCAAGAAAAGGCTCAGAGAGTTTCTTTTACTCCCCCAGCACAGGCCTCTAGCCATCCCTCCTGTTTTGGACATTGTGGATGATGTCTATTTAGAATCCAATTTCAACCCTGACTCTCTACCTCCTGCTCCGGCTAAGCCTGACAGATACTACAGAGTACCTGATTCCCACAAATTTCTTTACAAAAGCCCAGTAGCTGACCCAGAGACTATCTCCCAGGGTCCCAAGGGGGCTAAGGCTTCGATGGCTAAAAATCCAGTACCTTCTGAAAGGGATTCAAGAGCACTAGACAGATGGGTAGAAAAAGGTTTACACCTCAGCCACTTTAGCCATGAGAGCTCTAAACTGTCAATTTCATATGCTTAAGTATCAGCAATTTCTGATCTCTCAGTTAAAACAAAAGATAACCACACTCCCTCAACAATCTGAATTGAAAGAAGTACAGGATTTGTTGCACGCCACCGAGCAGGTGGGCAAACATACCTTACAATGTGGGTTTGATTCTTTGGAGGCCTCCTGCAGAGCAGCTGTCACTGGATCAGTTATATGTAGGCATGCCTGGTTAAAGGAACAAAGTCTGCCTGATCATGTTAAAGTAAAACTACTAGATGCTCCCTTACAGCAGGATGTTCTTTTTGGTGTTAAAGCAGAAGAAGTTTTAAAGAAAATGGAAGATAAGGCAAAATCAATGCAGACAGTCAAAGATTTCCTACAGGTACAACCCCCTCGCTTCAGCAGAAACTGGCCAACAAAAAATTGGTCCTTTCCAGCCACTGACAGGCCTCAGAGGGGTAAATACAGGCGCCCAAGGGGCAGAGGACAACCACAAGCTCAGTGTAAACCTCGCCAATGGGGCACTCCAACCCAGAAGGGAGGAGAAGACAGGTCTCAACCCACCAGAAGGCAAACTCAATGACTTGCACCTCAGCTGGCCAAGCAAAGCTCTTTTGTCAGCCCCCCTGGGGGGAAGACTAGCACTATTTGCACACAACTGGCACATGATCACAAAGGACAAATGGGTCCTAGACATAATTTTACGAGGATACAGATTCCACTTTCACACCTTGCCAATAAAAAGAGGAATGCCAAACCTGCCACAAAATCAAAGGGCAGAGGCTCAAAAACAAATTGCAGCTCTCATGGCCATGAGAGCCATTCAAAGGGTACCAACTCAAGAACAAGGTCAAGGATTTTACTCAAGACTCTTCCTCGTACCCAGAAAAGAAAATGCTTGGAGACCAATTCTGGACGTTTCAATTCTAAACACTTATTTACAAGTTCCCAAATTCAAGATGCTAACACTACAGCAGCTACTTCCCATGTTGAGCAAGGAAGCATGGCTGCTAACATTGGACCTCAAGGAGGCATGCCTGCATGTCCCTATCAGACAAAGTTGCAGAAGATAGCTCCGTTTCATTGCAGGTTCAACCCATTATCAATTCTCTGCACTGCCCTTTGGCTTATCTACTGCGCCCAGAGTATTCACAAAATGCCTGGCACCAGTAGTTGCATACTGCAGACAAAGAGGAATTCAAATATATCCATACCTGGACGACTGCCTCATCCAAGCAGAAAGAAAAGACATTCTCTTACAACATCTGACTTTTGTGAAGCATCTACTGAATTGTCTGGGGTACACAGTAAACGAAAAGAAGTCAAAACTAGTACCCTCACAAAAAATGACATTCCTGGGTGCCAGCTTGGACACAATGGCCCAGAAGGCTTATCTTACACAAGACAAGCAATTACAACTGACTCAATATTTCAAGACAATGGCAACAAAGACCCAATTAACTGCAAGAAAAATTCTGCAGGCTTTGGGCTTCATGGCATCTTGCATTCTGATAATACCATTTGCAAAACTGCATATGAGGAAATTACAATGGTACCTAAAAAGTGTATGGTCTCAACACAGCCACAGCTTGGACACACTGATCTCTCTCATTCCCTGCCTTCAGCAGGAATTTCTATGGTGGGCACAGGCATGTCACCTCAACAAGGGTCAGCCTTTCACCTTGCCCCCACCCAGGCAAACTATCACAACAGATGCTTCAGACTATGCCTGGGGGGCACACATGGCAGGGCAATGCATTCAAGGCCTATGGACTGCAGAACAAAGAAAGCTGCACATAAACCAAAAAGAGATGCTAGCTGTACAGAAAGCTCTGACGGCCTTCAAGGATCTACTACAGCCTGGACAACTGGCAATAAAGACGGACAACACCACAGTAATGTGGTACATAAACAAACAAGGGGACACACATTCCTACCCTCTTTGCAGGCAAGCAATAATCTTATGGAACACAGCTCTGGCCTACCAAGTTCAGTTACAAGTTCACTTCCTGCCAGGACAGAAAAACACATTGGCAGACGACCTAAGCAGAAACATCAAAGATCCCCATGAGTGGAAGCTAGACCCACAAATATTTGCAATGATAACTCAACGATGGGGCCTACCAAATATAGACCTGTTTGCCAGTCCTCAAAACTACCAGATGACAAAATTTTGTACAAGGACATTCCACCATCAAGCTTGGAAAGTGGATGCTCTCTCTTTCAGTTGGAAAAACCTGACAGCATATGCCTTTCCTCCATTACCTCTTCTCACAAAGGTTCTTTTGAAGGTCAAAAAGGAGAAACCTTGAATGATTCTCATAGCCCCAGACTGGCTACGCCAGCACTGGTACCCGCTATTGAAGAATATGGCTCACAGCCCACCATGGATATTGCCTCAAATACCTCATTAGCTCACGCAGCAAGACAAGCAGATTCTACACAGCCAGATCAAAACCTTAAACCTGGCTGCATGGCAAATCAATTAAGCAGCCAACCAGCCCCTCTTTCACAAGCAGTACTGGAGGTTATTCTAGAAGCCAGGAGGCCAAGCACCAGGAAGGCTTACTCGGACAAATGGAAAAGGTTTTCTGCTTGGAACCAAGCTAGAGGCCAAGACACAACTCAGCCTCATATGCCTCACATTCTGCAGTATTTAGCTGAGAAGTTGCATAAAGGACTTTCCTTCTCCTCAATTAAAATCCATGCTTCAGCTATTTCAGCTCACTATGACACGAATCCACCTTTATTTTCAAACTCACTACTAAGGCAGTTCTTCAGAGGGGCAAAAAACATTAGACCACCTAGAAGAGCTCCTACACCAACATGGGATCTCAACTTTGTTCTGGAAAAAATAACACTACCTCCCTTTGAACCAGCTTTTTCTGCAGACCTTCAGTTCCTATCTTGGAAGACTGCCCTGCTCCTGGCAATAACTTCTGCTAGGAGAGTTTCAGAATTACAGGCACTTATGGTAGTGGAACCTTTCCTCATTTTTCATCAAGACAGAGTTTCTCTACGAACTAATCCTACCTTCATGCCTAAGGTGGTTTCCAGTGTAGCTTTAAATCAAACCATCCATCTACCCACTTTCTTCCCCAATCCACAGAACAAAGGTGAGAGACTCCTGCATTCCTTAGACATTCACAGGCAGCTTCGATATTACTTGGATAAAACTAAGGCTTTCAGAAAAACTGACCAGCTCTTTGTTTCCTATGCTACAGCTTCTCAAGGGAGGGCCATATCCAAGCAAACCATTTCTAAATGGATAGGCCATTGCATACGATTCTGCTATACCCATCATGGGAAACCAGTTCCTCCTACCATTAAATCCCACTCTACCAGGGCAACAGCTACCTCTACAGCCTTTCTCAGAGGGGTTCCTACCAAGGAAATTTTAGAAGCTGCAACTTGGAGTTCTGTGCACACCTTCACCAAACATTATCACTTACCTCTTTATTCTAAGTCCAGGGCAGGCTTTGCCACTGCAGTTCTGCAGGGCCTCATTTCCTCCATTAACCCTCTATAATGCCTCCACCCTACCTTAGCTTTGGGACTCAACCCAAGTGTGATGACTGCAGCAGGGTAACACGATAAACATAGTACAGTTTTGTACCTACCATAAATGTAGATGTTCGAGTGTTCACCCTGCTGCAGTCCAGGTTACCCTCCCTCCAACCCCTCTGATCTACTGACTAAATCTTTGCTATACCTTACTGATGTATTTGCTTATAGCTGAAGGTTTTTTTGTGTCTGTACAGTGTTCTCACCTTTTGGTACTAATTTGGATCACCTTTTTGGGGGCACCTGACATCTGGGGCAAGAAAAACTGAAGAAAATGGCGTTGGTTGCAGTATATGTACCCCTGGCGCACTGACGTCAGGGATGAGGTGACAGCAACTGACATCGGACCAAGACTTTGGAAATCCGGCCGACTGCGGGACCGCCTGACGACAGGATAACAGGTACAAAACTGTACTTTTCAGCTCTACCAGGATGAAAATAGAAACTCAGAAAAGAGAGACAGTGATTTTGTCTTATTGGGTACATTTCAGTTACTGCCTAGTAAGTGCCTTGCCTGGATGCCAGTAAAGAATAAATTCAGAGAACATGAATTAAAATCAGTCACACAACATGAGGAGAAAACACTGGCTGGGAGGAATATTGTAACTGTTCATCAAAAAGCAGTTCAAGCTCCAGCTTTGGTGCAAGACATGACTGCTAGTAATCTACAGGGAAAAATAAGTCAAATGTCCTCAGAGCTAATTAAAATAAATGAAACAATACGAAGCAATGAAGGAGTATATCAACTCAAATAACAAAAGGCTGGAAAAAATGGAAGCAGATATTCAATGTGCTGGTAAAACTGCAAGAAATCAGAGGCTTAAATGAAAAAAAGGCTGAATGTGAGACTGCTCAAGAATAGATGTTTCAAAATATGGTAGAATTAGATGACTTAGCACATAATCTGAAATTTTCAGCTGTACTAGAGAAGCTGGAAGGAGCAGATTATTTTAATTTTTATGAAAGCACCAATAAGCAACTGGACTGGTATTCCACAGCAGGAAGTTTTAAAAGGGCACATTGTGTGAATTCTCCAAACCTGGTTATTAGAAACCAGCTCAGACCTTTAATAGTAAAGATGCAGTTCTGCCAGCAGAACATGTTGATTCTGACAAAACTGTGACAGAAGAATGAAGTACCAAAAACTGGAGGCAGTAAAGTGTTTGTGGAAAGTTATTACTCCCTGTACACCAGGTAGAAGAGGAGTAAATGTATTCTGTCAATCAGGGAATGTTAAGAACCAGGTATGAGATCAAGCTGCTGTATCCAGCTATCTTCAGAATATTTTTTTTCCTCTGGAAGGTCAGTAATTTTTTGATGCAGAACAGGCTAAGGAGGAAATACAAAAGTTTGTCCAGGAAAAGGTGACCTTTCAAACAGAAACATATTTTGCTTCCTATTCTTCTGATGATAAAACTCCTAGAGAGACCATGTCACTGAAAACTTTTAAATGTTTCAAAGGAAAATATTTGACAGAAAGAAACAAAAGCACAGGAATTGTGGAGAAGAATGCAGGAGTAGGTTGGAAATGAACCAGACTGGATTTGGGAGATGGAGATCAACAGGAAGAAAATCAGTAGTTCAGAAGTTAAGGAATAAATGTGGGATTACAAAGCATCAATTAATTTGTGAAATATGGTGGAACAGGAAAAGCTGGAAATATTGGACTTTTCCGACTTTGGTAAACTTGTAATGGACTCCAAAGCATATGCCCTACTTCATGTCATTAATGTTTGGAAGAACATTAAGGAGATTGGAAGAGGAAGGAAATAGGTAGATGTAAGTAAAAGATTTTTTGTTCTTAACAGTATTTTTATAAAGCATGTTATATATATACTGTGATATATATTGCCTGTTATAAAGTAAAATATTTTCAGTTATTTTTGTGTGTTATAGGGACACTAAAGTAAGCAGGTGCCACCTTTTTTCCCCTTCTCCTCCTTTCTTGTTCAGTTTTCACAAAAACAAAAAGTTTTGTAAGATGTGATGTTCAAATGGAGATGAGAAAAAATAACTGTATAAAAAAATCAACCTGCCAAAATTAGACTATGCATGTAATGCAAAAGCTGTTACACATAGTAGGTGGGAATAATAAGTTCATACCGTAATGACAACACTTTCTATATTATCTTTAAATGTGAATGATCTCACAGATGTGTACAAAATAAAAAGTAGTGAACTAGATTAAAATGCAAAAATGCAGAATATAAATAGCTGTACTACAGGAGACACATTTGGAGAGAACTGAGCATGTGAAGCTGATAAGGAAAGGATTTCAGGATGGTTATTCAGCAGAATATCTAGGACAAAGGAGAAGGGAAATGCTTATATTAACTGTAAGAGGAGCTCCAATAGTGATAGATGGGGAGAAAGATAATGGTAGATTTGGGGTAGTAAGGAGTTACTGACAAGGAAGGAGGATTATGCTGGCATGCGTTTTTATTCCATTTAAAACTGCTACAGTGGAGCTTAAGAAAATTCTGGGAGAAATAGTCAGCTTTCAGCCAGGAATATTACTTATAGGTGGGGATTGGTGTTTGATTTGCAACAGTGAGAATGTATGTGTGGGTGCCAGAATTGGAAAATGTAACAAAAGAGGGTATATTTTTGAAGAAATTTATGAAAATATTTAGTATGGAAGACTTCAATTCAGTAGTAGGAGTTTAGAGAGAATTTAAGTATTATTCCTCAAGGTACACAAACTGGGCTAGGCTATACAGAAATTGTATTTCACAGGAATATGTTCATGTAATTGATAGTTTTGATACACATCCAATAACTATTTCGATCATGTTCCAACAGTAATTAAAATAAAAATGCAAGGGTAATGAGGTAAAAATGAAACGCTGGTGTTTCCCCATCTATCTGTTAAACAGAGAGGAATTTAAGGAATGGTTAGTGGAAATTATTCAGGAGTTGTTTGGAAAGATAGACATTTCTTTAGAAAATACAGCTAGGGAGTGGAATAAAATTAAATTGGAGTTTAAAAAATAGGCTGGAAATAAAAGAAAAAGAAATCTGGTTAAGAAGTAACAAGAATTCTTTAGAGGGAATGACAAAGTTTAAGTATCACAGAATAGGGGGAATGTCACAGAACAAGAAGAGGCGCAATTGCAGAGTGCTAGAGAGGAAATAAGGGACTATCTCGATAATGTGTAGGAGTTTATAAGGTTGGTGTTAAGTAACTATTTTTAATAGTAACTCCAGAGCCCAAAAGTTGTTAGCACAATGGCTCAGGTAACAGAATGTAGAAAGAGTTGTTGCCAACCTTAGGGAGCCTATAACAAGGAAAATAGCCAGAGATCCTATAGTGGTATTAGAAAATTTTCAGAAATTTTATGAAAATCTGTATAAAGCAGACAAATGTATAAATCAATAAAAAGTACAAATGGAAATGTTTATGGAAGAACTAAATATGTCAAGGTCAGAGGTAGATGAGGCTCAATTATTAACAGGGACAGGAGGAGATGAGATAAAATGGTGATGTATAACCGATCTACAGGAAAGTCTACAGGAACAGATGTATTCCTATGGAAGCTAGGAGGGAAGAAAGTGATAAAGATCAGAAAGGTTTTGTTTAACAGCATTCTAAAAGGAGAAGCACTGGCATCCTATAAGAAAGCTGTGGTTGGTGTAATAGATAAAGATGGTAAAGAGCCATCATATCCAGCTTCATATAGGCCCATTTTGATTCTAAACTGTAATTATAAAGTATTTTTGTATATAATGACTAAAAGAATAGTAATGGTGATGCCAAAATTGATAGATATGGATTAGTGTGGTTTTGTGGAGGGGAGGCAAGCATTTAACAATATTAATAAAACAATTATGATCCAGAGGAAAGCAGAATGTAAGAAAATACCACTGTTGTTGGTGGACCTTGTGATGATGTGAGTTATTGCCAGCTATGCCAGGAGAAGTAGGGCAGTGGATGTGTAACATAGCTAGCTTGAATTTTGTAAAGAATTATATGTCATTTATATATCAAATTGATTAGTACACATGCTTGTGTTGAAAAATTTATTTGTAAAGCTGCTTTTGTTAAATATGTACCAACAGTGTCCTGCTGGACAGAAAATAAATATCCATTTATATCAGAGTGTATTATTGTAACTGAGGGAATTTATATATGTTAAAAGAAGATACTGGAAGAGAAGAGGTTAATCTCAGATAACTAACTTTGAAAAATAGTAAGAACTTAAATCACTTAATTTAGGCCATAAAGATTGTATCTTACTGTTCTGACTGCATCCAGAGAAAAAAAAATGCATGTTCCAGAGAATGGTTTATTAGCTCATGTAGGAAGAGTGGAAATGTTTTATTGTTTTATGACTTCCATAAACTGCACCAGATCTTAGCAAAGCTCTATGTGTGTGATTTATTGGCACATATGTGCTAAATCCTGACAGCTTCTTGTCAAGGGGGTAGTATGGGAACCAGATGTCATATGACCAGATGTGTGTGATGTCATTCTGTAAACCAGCTCTGTAATGATATGCAATACTAGATGAGACTGAAATTTCTGGGCACTCTGTTTTTGAAACCTAGCATAGAAGGATCACTCACCTATTTAATCTTGCCTTGCTCTATCACGTGAACTAGGGAGTAGTAATTGTTGAGTTCAGTCAGGAAAATATAGTGAGATTAGTTAAGTACTATTTTTTTCTGTATCTGTGTGAATCTATTCATCTGTGTTATTTTAATATTTCCTGTGAATGAAACTCTGGTGTTTATTGTAAATAGATATTCAGTGTTTTCTTGTTCTTTTATTATTTATTAAATATATTTAAACTTTTCATTGTAGCTGGTCCTTTAGAGAATATTTTAACTTTTGAGAGTACTCGTTTCTATTTGTTGACTCTGTGGCCACTCCTGAAAGCCTTACTGCATTGGTCAAAAGTATGCCATTTGCATTAATATTAATTTCAATCAGTAGAATTGGGAACTCTTGTAAGAGCCTTAGAGTAGCTGGTTTTGGAGTGTCTGGTGGCAGTAACTACATTATAGGCTGGGCAGAAGGAACATAGCTAGTAAATCTGTGCCACCCTTCCCTAGTTTTTTGTGTGTGTGTGTGTGTGTGTGTGTGTGTGTGTGTGTGTGTGTGTGTGTGTGTGTGTGTGTGTGTGTGTGTGTGTGTGTGTGTGAGAAAATCAATGTGTGTGTTAACTGCCTGGAGCAGGGACATGAAGCACTGGTTTCATAGAGAGGGTGCTGGAGGGCTTGGCCTGGGCACTCAACTGAGGACTCAGCTCTATTGCTGTGCCAGTGGGGAGTCTTATTGGGGACCAGGAGAGAGGCAGAGAGATAAATCCAGACCCCAGACTGAGTGTGTTCCCTGTGTGCTCTTAAGGAAATTTGTGCTTGATGCAGAGCGCTGCATCTGGCAATACTGATTGTATCTATTTTTGTTCCAAGTGAATGTCCCTCTCCAGTGTTAGTGGTGAGAATTCAGGCTCCTTGATTACTGGCCCAGAAAGGGGTCATCACAGACCTTGATTCAGAAAAAGCATTCAACAGAGTAAACTGGGATTTTATGAGTAGGGTAATGGAAGTATTTGCGTTCCATGATAAAAATATAAGGTGAATTAGAAGGATATATGAGGAAATTGGAGGCAAAATTTTAAGTGGGTGAGGGAAAGGGGTTCCTCTCTGATAAGTTCTGTTTGAGCAGAAGAACCAGACAGGGTGCCCTCTTTTCCCTTTCTTATTTACATTATATTTAGAACCATTGGTAAAGAAAATAAGGGACTCTGAAATTCAAGGATATAATTTGTATGATAATCAAGAAAAGTTGGCTATATTTGCAGATGATATTGTTTTATACCTGATAAAACCAGAACCAGGCATTTTAGTGTTGTGGAACTTTGAGACAGTTTCAAATCTTTTCTACATATAAAATTAATGAAGGTAAAACAAAGGCAATAACTGTAAACTATGTATCCGCACATGAATTGGTTTAGCAATACTCATATTTATGGGGACATGATAAAATGAATTGTGTAGGAGAATGAGCTACAAATGATTCTGTTATGGCAGCTACGGATATGTGTGAAGAGACTAAAAAGATAGGAATTTCTGCTTTATGGATATGGATAGCAAGATACAGGCAGTGAAAATGTTTTAGTCCCTTTAGTTTTTTACACAGGTCAGGCATATTTTTATCAACCAGAGGAAAATTTGTGGATTGCAGTTAATAAAAAGTTGAAGGATTTTAAATGTGAGGGGAAGAGGGCAAGAGTCATGTGGGATAAGTGTATCCTTCTAAAATAACATGGTTTGGGATTACCTGATTTGAAGGGGTGTTTCAGAGTTGCACTGTTAAAACTCCCATACATAGCAGAAAGCTATAATTCAAAGTAGAAAAGGATAAGATGAAAAACTGCGATTTTAGGATGCAGGTCCTTAAGGGAATAACAGCTAACCATACAGAATATTATATACATAAAGTAGCAGAAAGTATTCTATGAACTAGGTCAACATGGAACTGGAAAAAGGAGATTCTGCCAGTAAGGATGACTGCAGTTAGGGGCAAAAGAATAGGAAAGAGGAGGCTGGAAATTACCGGAGAAAACTAGTAAAGGTACAGAGGTATTGGGAGCAAGCAATTTGAGAGGGAAAGGAAGTAGGATGGGAAGAATTCATTTTGACTTCAGGTTAGAGTGTGCCTTCCTTATCATGGCTTGATATCAGAGTATATGCAAGAAGAAAGGAATAGGGGATCCTAAGTGAAAGACCAGCACTGATAAAGTTTTTAGTAGAATCTAGAACAGAAGCTGCTGTTGAAAAGGGATAAATATTGCATGATAATTATAAGAGTCAATCAGAGAAAGTTAGAAAGGATTAGGAAGAGAGAGTGGATAAGGAGTTCACAAAGAAGCAGTGGGAGAATATATGTATGGCTCCCAAATATACAACAAACTCTAAAAATGTAGGATCTTTTCATGGAAGTGTTTGCACAGGTATTTTTTATACCCCAGTCAGACTCCAAATAATTTTTTTCTGAGGTAGATTGCAAATGTTGGATGTGTGATATGGATGAAAGAGTTAATTAGAAACATATGTTTTGGGAGTGTAATGAGTTGGAAGACTTTAATAATTTCCTCCAGATTATTCTGTCAGAAACACTGGTGAGCAAATTGGTGTAACTAAGGAATGGATTTTTTGAGCCCTGATACAGTATCAGAATTGCTTAGACATAGTAAGGCCTTGCTGAGTTTAATTATGGTGGCTGACAAAAAGCAGTTGCAAGAAAATGGAAATCAAAGTCTAACCCAGCTGTGCTAGAAGTAGTGAATATAGTAACAGAGATAAAATAACTGGAAGTAGGATGTTTAGAAAAGGGTAGGAGCAAATTACATAGAAAAAATGAGAATTGTTGGAACATTACATGCAGAATAATGTTTTGGAGGAGTGAGGTTTAAGAGAAGGCAGAAAGGGAATTAGTTATGTTATTTTTGACTGGCAATGAATGTGTAGATTATAAGTAATATATAATGCTTGCAACTGAAAATGTGTCAGTATGGTTTGTTTTCATTTATGTAAATGTGTGAAAGCACATGTCATAAGTGATAATTCAGTAAAGATATTAATTGTCTAAAAATGTAGCTTGCTTCTTTCCCTTCTTTGCATCTTGTTACAGATCAAGCCCTGAATATATTACAATTAAAAGAAAAAAAATGTTACTTAATGTCACCAGCATACTCAGTAGCCACTGTTAAAAATTTTCTCGCTCACATAGGTTGATAGGTAGGGCCTATATAAGCCTAGCCAAAAAGGTACCCTGACTTTCGCCACCCAAGAAAATTATTTTCCTGTGCCCCTGTCGAGCAGAGCCACAGAAGTGATCCCCGGGGTGAAGTTCCTATTTCCCATCCAGTCATCAAGATTTTTCTTGAAGAATGCTAATGAGGAGCTTTGTTTGATATAGAGAAGTAGTTTGTTCCAGAGAATGGGAAGTCTCTGGAACAGGAATCTATCCCTCCAGCATGTTCTGTTTATTGTGGTGACAAGGTTTAGGTCCCTAGAGCAGCGTGTAGATCGTAGGGATTGGGATTTCTTTAAGTGGAGCATGTCCAACAGCTCTGGGTTTGACATAGCTTTGTATGTTAGGCAGAAATCGCCCCCTGACTAGGCGATATGCAACAAAGTAAAGCTGGAGTTTTTTGGGATGGTCTGTGGAAGGCATCTGTTTGAGGCTGGTAATCCTCTTTGTGAGGTATTTCTGCGGCCTTTCCAGTTGTTCTAGATGTCTTGTGAGGTACATACCAAAAGGGCGTTGTACTCTATAATGGGTCTAATGAGTGATGAGTAGAGGGGAACAATGACCTTTTTTTTCCTGGACGAGAAACCTTTTGTGAAGAGGTGTGCCACATAGAAGGATTTCCTGACTACTGTGGCGGTGTGATTATTGAAGGAGAGACTACTGTCCACCTGTGTCCCAAGGTCTATTATCACACTTTCAGTGTTAAGTAGACCACCGCCTATGTGGTAGTTCATGGGTACAGAGTTTTTACCAAAGTGGATGACAATGCACTTTTTGGCATTGAGCTTGAAGCCATGGCTTTGACACCAGGTATCTGTCTCAGTGAGGCCTTTTTGTAGGATATCCACATTGTTAGGAGTTTTGATTGTGGCTCCTAGTTTGCAGTCATCTGCGAACTTCATTAGCCATAGACCTTCTGTGTTAGCCTGTACTTCAAAGAAGTAGATATCAAAACAGGAGAGTGCCTAGGACTAAACCCTGTGATACTCCACTTGTCACTGGTCTGAAGTCGGATTTGGAGTCTGCTACTTTCACAGTGTGGGTTCTGTCAGTGACTCAGTTGGCAACCCATCTTGTGACGTAGGGATTTACACCTAGTTTAGTGAGTTTATCTATAATTCCAGAGTAGGGAATGGTGTCAAAAGCCTTGGCAAGATCTAGATAGACTGTGTGAACCACCTTACCCTCGTCTATGGCTTTGGTGACTGCTTCAAAGAAGTGTATCAGATTTAGGAGACATGATCTGCCTTTTACAAACCCGAACTGGGTGGGGCCCAGAGTTTGGAGATTACTAATGTCTTTGTTTATAAGTCCTAGGATGATACGTTCCATGGCCTTGCAGACCAGGCTCATCAGGCTAATTGGACGGTAGTTCCCGGGGTCTATGGTGGCTCCCCCTTTGTGGAGTGGGATAACAGTTGCTGTGAGCCATTCAGTGGGCACAAAGCCTGAGGTGAGGTTATGCTTGAACATGGTACTTAGGTGGGGTGCCAGTTCATTCTGTAGTTCATGTAGAACACAGCCTGGGATATTGTCAGGTCCCATGGATGTTGTGTTCTTGGCTTTGGAGAGTGTATTTTTTTACCTGTGCAGCCGTGATTACAGGAACTTTGCCTTCTTCTGCTATAGAGATGGGCCCTTTAGGGTATCAGAGGGGGGTAAAGTTAGCACTGAACCTATCTGCCAGGATGTTGGCAATATCAGTTGGTTCTGTATATTTAGTGCCATTGTGGTGTAATTCAGAACAGATCAGAGTGTTGACATTGAGATTCTTGGCATAGCTATAGAATGCTTTGTGGCTGTCTTTAGAATCAGTGGCAATTTAGTTTTCGTAACTAGCTTTGGAGGATTTTATGAGGGGTCTCAGCTTCTTACTGAGGCTGACCAGGGAGTTCTCCAATCATGGGATTTTACTCTTTTTTGCAACAGTTTTTTTCTTCTGTTGTAGAGTTTGTTTATGCCAGTGGACCACCAGATTGGCTTCCTTTTTTTGGAGGATAGCATCTTTGTTCTGTTAGGGATAGCATGATCCATGCACTCGTGTAAGTGCTTATAAAGTGCAGGATTCAGCAATCATACTTCTATTGTCCAGGATACACACAAAGCTGCTGAGAGTAGGCTCCAGAATCCACAATGAACTTGAAAAATACCAGAAAACAAATCTATGCAGAACTGCTTTATTACAACACACTAGCGCTTTCACAAAATGCTTCTTCAGGTGTAAAACTGATACAAAAAACCACACCTTAAATAGCCAGGTTGAATAATCACATGATGCACTCTAATTAACTTTTAAAAGGGAGACCTTAAAATCAGTTTAAAACATACATATACACTACATATACACTATTAATAAAACATACACCCTGCATAAAGAACAGATATATAACAATATATATATAAGCACATTCTAATGTGCATATAAGCATATTTAATAAACAATCTACGATTATTATAAAATAGAAAAATAAAAAATATAAAAAACAAATAAATAAATAAAAGACAGGAATTACCTATGTAGAGCTCTTTTACCAAGAACAGGCTTCAAAGGCACCTGTTCATTTAAACCATGACCATAATTGGCTCTAAGCATGACTATCCACCTAGCCTCTACTTCCTCAGTTCTAGCTCTAATATCACCCACTCTAACACTCTCATATGTCCTAGAGACAACCATAAACATAAACTTATATTGTACTCCCATATTTTGTACATGCTTAGCTAAAGCATTAGTATTACTCCGTTTACCTATATGGTAATAATGCTCTCTTATTCTATCCTTTAGAGAACAATCTGTCTAGAATGTGCTTATATATATACTGTTATATATCTGTTCTTTATGCAGGGTGTATGTTTTATTAATAGTGTATATGTAGTGTATATGTATGTTTTAAACTGATTTTAAGGTCTCCCTTTTAAAAGTTAGAGTGCATCATGTGATTATTCAACCTGGCTATTTAAGGTGTGGTTTTTTGCATCAGTTTTACACCTGAAGAAGCATTTTGTGAAAGCGCTAGTGTGTTGTAATAAAGCAGTTCTGCATAGATTCGTTTTCTGGTATTTTTCAAGTTCATTGTGGATTCTGGAGCCTACTCTCAGCAGCTTTGTGTGTATCCTGTTCTTCGTTTATTACAGCTGCAGAGGTTTCTGGTGCCTGGCCTTTTGTGTTTTTCATACTTCTATTGTCCATCTGCATGGGTGGTGTGAAGTTTGCCACTTCTGTCTTAAGTGTGAAGTTGGCTTTGGAGAAATCTTTTACGGTGGTTTCCCTAATGGGGGGTAGGGGTGGGATGTGGATGTCTAGGGTGATTAGCTTGTGGTTGGATCTGACCAACGAGGAATTGAACTCTGGTCACCCATGTTGGTAATGACCAGGTCTAGGGTATTGCTGCCTCTCGTGGCGGTGTGGATAAGCTGATCCAAGGCATTGGAATTCATGAATTCCAGAAAACGTTGAGCAAAATAGTTGGTACATGAGTAGTTTTCCCAGTTAATGGTGGGGTAGTTGAAATCACCCATTATTAGGGTGTTGGGTTGTACCTTAATATTTTCCAGTGTTTCAAGAAATGAGGAGTGGTAATCCTAGGGCATGGTGGGGGATCTGTAGCAAGCTACAATTTGGATTGCAGTTTTGCCCAGTGTTAGTTGCACTTGAATAATCTCAGATGCATTATGCTGAGCAGCTAGTCTGGAGGTGTGGATATCCTTAATGAATATGGACACGCCTCCACCTTTAGTGTTTTGGTCCAGGTTAGGTGGCCAAAAGGTGTGGTATGAATTATAGCCTGGTAATGCAGGGGTGCTCTCTGGAGTCTTGAACCAGGTTTCTGTCACTGCACAGATGTCTGTGTTCTCCATTTTAAGGAGTGCTTCAAGTGAGTGCATTTTGAAGTTTAGACTTCTAGCATTGAGTAGCATTACCCTCAGATTTTGCCTGCTTGTACCTGTTACAGTGGTGAATTTGTCATTTGAACCTTTCCGAAAAAAGGCACTATAGGGGTGACAAGAGCCTTAGCCAGTATCCAGAATCCCAAGGGTGACAGGTGCAGGCCATCTCTGGCAAAGCATTGTGGTCTGTCAATCATGTTATCCAAGGCACACAGATACCGGATCCCCTTAGAATGACACCAGAAGCTTGGCCAGTTGTTGAAGTCTTTCATTTTGTCCCTGTACTGTGGTATCATTCTGGGTGATGGCAGGATGCTACTCAGGGCTAGGGTCATACCTCTCTGGGCTACAAGATCGGAGAAATCCTCCGTGTCTCTTTTCATGTAGTCCAGGGAGGTACGTCTCAGGTCATTCACACCAACATAGACAATGATAGAGTCATATTTGTACTTGTGAAGTGAACTGGGTGCATGCGTTATGTGGTGGATCCTGGCACCCAACAGGCAGCTGACAGTAACTTTCATCTTGTTTAGCCTGGTGAGTGGAACTTCAATGTGGCTGACTATAGAGTCACCAATGACTAGAGTGTTGGGTACATTGTTATGCCTTATGGGCTGTGGTTAAGTGGCACACTGAGTTTGTGGGCTATGTGTCATTTGGGTTGTGTTGGGGGGGTGGAGGTTGCTTGCGTTTCTGTTTTGGAGGTCTCTGTTGCTTGGGCAGATTTTTATTGAGAGCCTCAGTGAATGTAGGTGTGTGTTTTGTGTTTCTGTGTGTGTGCTTTGGTGGTGTAGGTTTTGAGGGACTATGTGATGAGTGTGGTGTGGTGCAAGTGTTTACCTTTTCCTCTTGACTGTCTAGTCCATTCTTGTGCGAAGAGAGCTTTGCTTCCAGTTTGGCTAAATAAGTGCATCTCTCACAGGTTGTAGTGTTGGGTGGTAGGAGGAGAGGGTTGTCTGTGTACATGAGGCAATTGCTTCATTGCCCGAAGATGCCCAGATTCATCAGGTAGACAGGAGAAAACACTGGGAGGTGACCCTTAAACATGCCTGGATAGGAGCTTATTTATTAAGTACTAAAAACTGTTTTTCTGTAGACAAGTGGGGAAAGTTGAGTGCTGTAAAAATTTGTAGCTTATTTAGTGCTTACAACAAGTTCTGAACAAGTGCTGAGCTCAAAGAAACAAATTTGAGTGCTAAAACTAAAAACCTGGCTAGTTCTAAGGGAAAATTTGAAGAGCAGACTTTATGGCGCTGGGAATAGTTTAACCCTGCTAAGTGGCAATGCATAAAGTGTATTTTTTTATTATGTAATAGTAGCAAATGAGCAAACTGATTTAAGCAAATTAACCAATAAAAAGGTAAAAACTGAGCCCCGTTCCAGCAGTCTTAGATCAGACAAGTTCTCACTGCATACTCCTGCCACTAGGGTGCAGGGGAACCTTCTTCAAAAAAAAGATGGCCTGGAGTAGTGCTCAAGTTATACAAACAAAGTTAGATTCAGCAGGCCTGAATCTAGCCTATGCTACAGCAAACAAGGCGTACCAATTTCAGAATGAAACAGTTCAAATAAGCAAGCACAATAAGCCTTTTAATCAGAAACTCCCAGGTCACAAGGGCATATTCTACCCTCTCCTCCCACAAGAGTGCAGACCGCACCTTCTTAATGTAAAATAACAGGCCTGAAGTTCAAGTGCTTGAACCAGAACTAATACACTTTTAGAACAACAGACAGTAAGCCTTCAGTCAGCAACTCACAACTTAGAAGGATGTAAGCTACCTGTCCTGCCACAACAGTGCAGACCACAAAGCTTCTTAATGTAAAACAACTGGTCTGAAGCCCAAGTGCTTAAACCAAAGGCTTAGTATTTCAGTTACAGTTTAATCAGGCTACTAACAAGCAGTAATAAATGCAGCAGAATAAATGCAATTAAGTACTTTTAAGAACAGGCAGCAAAGCAAAATAAAGTAATAAAGTAGGAAGAAACACAAATACAGTAAAAGCAGATGAATAAAGTGCAATTTTTTATATAACAATAGAAAATGAGCAAACTGATTTAAACAAATTACCCAATTAACCAGTAAAAAAACCTCAAAACTGAGCCCCGTTTATCAGACAAGTTCTAACTGCACATTCCTGCCACTCGGGTGCAGGGGATCCTTCCCCAAAAAGATGGCCTGGATTAGTGCTCAAGTTATACAAACAAAGCTAGATTCAGCAGTCCTGAATCTAGTGTATGCTACAGCAAACAAGGCACACCAATTTCAGAAAGAAACAGTTCAAATAAGCAGGCACAATGAGCTTTTAACCAGAAATTCCAAGCTCAGAAAGGCAGAATCTAGCCTCTCCTCCCACAAGAGTGCAGACCGCAAACCTTCTTAATGTAAAACAACTAGTCTGAAACCCGAGTGCTTAAACCAAAATGATTAGAATAACAGTAAAATACCTCTAACTTCATTTTGTACAGAACTAGTTTATACTCCTAACTAAATGGCACTCAATTTATATCAAGAAATGTTTGCACAATTATTAATAAAATCAAACAATGTTTACTTAATTACTTCTTCGCTCCATTCATTATCCTTCTAAACATCAGTGTAATGAAGTGGGTTTATGTTTTACAGTTCTTCCACCAACAAATTCAAGAAACTTCCAGTCATTTTCATCTACTTCTTGTAGGGCCAGTGTTCACATATATAAACTACTTGTAGTGGGAATGATGTTTTACAGTTCCCCCACTTGCTCATCAAATTCCCTTTGTTGCTAGTCGTCTTCTTGAGCATCATGATCCAAGGTACTCCTGAGCTTTCTGGTGTGTTGCTAGGCTTTTATCTGTTCTCAAGCATTTTCCTTTGGAACAATGAAAAGGGCTTCACTAGCATAGTCTCTCTCTTTCTCTCTCTCGCTTTCACTTCTACTTATGGACAGGTAATTGAGAATTAGAGTCTCCATCAGCTTGCTGGCCTGCCCCCCCCGCCCCCCCCCCCATTTTCTCTGTAACCTTTTCTGCTTCCAAAAAAATGTTTGATCCTCTAAGAAAAATATTCTGAAGACAGCTGGATAAAAGCATATTGATCTCATACCCTCCCCCTCAATATCTCCTGATTACTAAGATAAACTTTCCTCTCTGACTGATGCACAATGATTTTTTTCTCCAAGCATTCTAGTGTCCCCAGTTTTTCATACTTTTCCTTTCTTCCACAATTTTATCAGGAGCAGCTCTTTTCTGCTGTTATGATTGCATTGTTACGGATGTATGTCTGTGCTGCATTATTTTAGGCATATTTAGGGTATACACATTACTTGCCTTCTCAATTAACAAATCTTGCTCTGGAACTCTGGGCCAGTTGCTTGTTTGTACATATACAAAATCAAATACAGTCCATTCCTTCCAGTGTCTTTGGGACAAAAAAAAATCTTGTTTTTTTCTGCATACTCTGCCTTCTAACTCTATTGTTTTTGAAGCATTTCTTTTTTATGAGTCTTTTGTTCAGAATGTCTTTCATTTCAGTTTCTGATTTACAGTTTTATCAGCTCATTTGAATGGTGACTTAAATATTCTTCAGGTTTTTCTAGCCTTTTGTCATTATATAGTCCTTCAATGTCTCACTTATTTTAAACACATTTGAGTGCATTTGATTTGTTTTTCCTGTAAATTAATGGAAGGCATATTTTGTGTTAAAGCTACAGGTGGAACTTCTTTTGGCTAAATAGCCACATGTTTCTTTCCAGCAAGGGCAGTTCTTTACTGATCTGTGTTCCCTGTACTTTCCTCCATATTTCTTCTTTGCTGACATTCAGGCAATACAGTTGCTAGCCATTAACCAAACTGAATTTCACCAACCTGTGCAGAGTGGAGCTTTGGTTTGACAAATCTCTTACTGTTTGAGCTTTTCCTGCAGGTTGCCATTTCTGTCATCTAGTGAGTTCATTTAGTTGTGCTGCATCCATTGAGTTAACTCAGAACTGATGACTTGCCACACAGATGGCAGTTCCTTGAAGATCTATCTTAAGGTTAATAATAGGCTGCAGTAATGTTCAGGAGGAGGAGGAGAGTGATTTAAGGGAAAATAGGAATTGAGCAATCTGTGTACTGATGATAGCTATAAAAAATATGTGATGTAAAATGTGTGTAACTGGAAACTTGTTAATATGGTTTGTTTTCTTTTATATTAATGTATTTTGCCTATGTCTTAAAGTGATAATTTTAATAAAGGTGTTAAAGAAAGATTAAAAAAAAATACTAGACTGCAGTATGTCTGTTTTACATTGATTTGATAGTTACTTACAGGGTACAACACAACAAATAGCCTGGCACAACTCTGTATCACAATTGCTCATAGCCAGCATTAGGATACCCCAATAATCTATTCTTGGTCTGCTATTCCTTGTCTTCATTAATGATCTGTATCTTTATACACAAGATCTGAAACTGGTATAATATGTTGACGACTCTATTATAATGTGTAGTGGCAGTTGACATATCTGAACTCATTTAACCAAATGCAAAAAAAAATTAGTAGATGTTTCGATGTCATGGTCATGAGTCTAAACTGATATCAAATGAAAAGAAAACTAAACTCATGATTTTATATATATATATTTATATAGACAAAAATTGATAACCGAGTACAAAATACTTTCCTATACGGTGAATTTAATTCCTTACCCTCCCCAAGTGAATGGAAGTTATTAGTCCTTTCACTTTCAAAAAAAACTATGCAAATCAAATTTCAGTGTTATCTTTTAAGTCATTAACTAGAGCAATACCAAAGTTATTACTACAGCTGACATATTCCCCTCATTTTTAGGGATACTTTGCACTTAGTAACTGTAACAGTACTTGAGCTTCTACCATTGTCACCTTCGCCATGTACCTATCAGTTTTAATAATTTAACCTATGCCTGTAAAACGTAGCTCAAACACCTTTGCTCATTCCTACCTCTTCTTTATGATTACTACTATGCCTTTTTTCTGCTGGTATCTGTGCGCCACTTGTGTTCTCCTTCAGTATCTATCTACCACATGCAAATTCTGTCATGCATCTAATCTTTTAGTAGCAGTATGCTACCAACATTTAATATTAGTTACTTAGCATGCTACTTCTGATGTCTTTATTGTCTGATTTATATTGATGTGAACAGTGCATGTGTATTATTGATGCTAGTTGTTAATTGCTTAATATTAAATTTCTCCAGGTCTCCTCTCAAAATGGATACTGCCCAGTTAACCCAGTCAGTGAAATATCAATCACATTTCTTTGATAAAAGTTTGTTTTCCAGTTCAGTTGTTGTATGCCATAGACTGTTGTTCCTAGTTAAATGTTTAAGTTCTCTGAGTATCTAGTCTTCATCTGTTTTGTGTTACCTCCATTCTGTTTTTGTCTGCTGTAATACTGTTATTTTATATACCTTTATTCTTTTTGTATTATTCTGCTTTTCTATAATGCGTAGCTACTATTTGTGTCATTTCCAACTGTTCCTTTACTTTTCTGTTGTTTTAGTTGTCGTATACTTCTATCCAGTTTTTCTTAGTTATATGTGTATTTAACAATTTGTGCTTAGATGGGTTTTTTTTGTAAGTAAAACTTTATAATTTTTTTGTTCAACCTCCCTAAGCCTTTCATCATTCTGTTGTCTTTTTTCCTCCACTTATTCATTCATTTTCCAATGTTATTTTCTAAATTGTTTACTTTTAATCCCAGTCATTTACCTTTTTCGTTTCATATTACATTGCTGTGGGCTAGTGTTAACTTTGATTTATTGAAGTTCAGAATTTTACCCCCCCCCCACCAATTTGAATACATGGTAAATTATACAGCAGACATAATGAAGGTCCACTGCTTTTATTCAGCTGTCTAACTTGACAGTGCATTCTGTACTAGGTAGTTATTAGTCTGCTTGGTTAAGGTACTAGCACATACACTGCATTTGGCAGCCAAATTCCATTGCTGATATTAACTAGATGCCTTGGAGTAAGTTTATGTTGACTGAGGCTGTTTTTCTCCATCCTGTACTACTGGATTTTAATAAGCTTTGGCAGATTCCCGTTGACTTTCAGGACAGTTGCTGTTTCGATAGTAGTTTTAACTAGTGCAATATAAATTTTTTAACAAGCCTAATTTAACTGTAGTTGTTATGTAATAATAGTGTGGCTTTTATTACCAAATCTATAGTGTATATGGTTAGGAATATATCTTCAAAGAAATTGCTTTTTGGTTTTGAGATCTATATATGAACTATACCAGGTCTCTGGTGAACACAACAAATCCTTTGAATATGTAACTGTAGTAAGAAAATGTTGTAGATTGTTCATAATAAGAATCAGTACTGTAGTATTTTCTTTATCCTTTAGAAGTGGCTGCAGGCAGTCACCGTTCTAACCTGACATCCAGGGCTTTGGGCATCCCTAGAGTTAAGCTGAACTCCTGCTCCCCTGGATATCGTTGTAATAGGTGGCTAGGAGGGAGAGCAGCCTGTATCATCTTCAGTTTTTTTTTTTTTTTTTGCAACAGAAAGCAGTTGGTCATCAGTATATCTTTTTGTTAGACCCTTCAAAGGGACTTTCAGAGGACAATAAGTGCCTAATTCAGGAACTTTTTTCTAAATTGTTTGTAGTAAATGCTTTATGCTTAATGTTTTATTCAGTCTGCCTCATTTTGGGGGATACTTTTTCTAAGACCCATGATGCCCCTGGCAAAGATTACTAAGGTGTCTATGGGAAACAAATTCCAAAAATTCCAAATAGGGCTATTGTTTGCAGTGTCTTTTTGCTGAGAGAAAAATCACCATATTTCTTCCTGCAGACACAACACTATATTTAACGTAAGTACCTTTGTGCATTGGACCCACAAATTTCTGGCTTAGAGTATAAAAAGCATTTTTCACTGAACAAGGGGCAACAACATCTCTGCTAGCCAGGGGAACCATTAATCAGTAGCCTCAAGACTAAAGGAAGTCTCAAGAAGGAGCATAAACAAAGAAAAATGGAGAAACCTAAAAACTTGTCAGTTGGAAAACCAGCTGTAGAGAATATGCGCCACAGTGTTGCTGCCATTCCCAGAGTCTCGAGGGAGTTGGCATTGATAAGGCATTGCTTCATCCAACCCTGGACCCACACCCTCCTTCAGTGATGTTTACACTTATTGTGGCTCTTTCTGGATACAGAAAACATGTTTGTATACATCACTCTTCTCCAGGCCACAGCAGAAATTGCATTGACATCAAGGATGGACATTTGTTCCCGGGCACCCATAATTTGTGCAAGACCTGTACTGTTTCAGTTTGCATCACAGGAGTGGCTCTGTCCACAGTGTATTCCAATGATTATTATTATTATTATATTTTATGAGACTCCAGGAGACTTCACTATCCTATCATTTAATGGAAAAATGCAGGACAAGCACAGTGGACCTTCCTATATGTTGCCACAGGAATGGACATTGAGCTAAATGCCTACCCTGGTGGTTATGTGATGTTCTTTAAGGAGATTTTCACTTCTTGGCACAGGGAGGCTTCACAGATATCCCTATCATCAGCCTCCAGAATGGCACTATAAACTAAAAGTAAAAAAGAATCCCACTGTCCCCTTGAAGTTTCATAATCTGAATTTTATGCAAAAACTCTTACATGATGCAGTCTGTCCATTTTCGTAATGGGAGTAGATGCCACAGGCACTAGTCAGCTCAGCACCTTAAAGTTTTCCTAGGTTGTAGCGCCTTCTTCAGATCCCGTAATGCTTAGCACCTTTCTAGTTTGCCAGATCTCATTTGCCACAAACAGCTTTATAGGTTCATAGATTAGGTTCATAGATTAGTACTAGGCTAAGTGCCCTTACAAGACATTTTAAGCCTAGCCAATTATTCCCTGTGAGATTCAAACCCTGTACCTTGTGTTTGTAAGGCAAACACCTTAGCCATTAGGCCACCCTCCCAACCTATTTACATCACTGAAAAGATCCAGACTTTCATTTTAAGAGCACAGAAGTATTTTTCTTTTCTTTGAGTTTTTCCTGTTTCAGTTTGCCATTTTCTCAATATTTTTAGAGTGCTAGTGTATCCAAGACAGATTTTTTAAATTCCTTTCTGTCAAATTTGGCAGTAATGCTCAATACCCAAGTCAGAGGTAGACTCTTAGCAGCCTGTGTGATGCTGAGAAGAGGTTCAAGGCTGTACGACAGTCTGTATAGTTTTTATGATTTAAGCCAATGATTTCCTTTTTTCAGTTGTGACAAGTGTTTGGACAGTACATAGCAAAAGGGGCAATAATTACATCCTTTGACTTGGATGTTATACCTTAATGTGTGAGCTGTGCAACGATAGAAAGACATTTTATTGTTTGCATAGATCTCAAATCCCTAAATACAGTGTCAACTTTCACGGGTGTGTGTTGTTGATGTAATAGTTACAAGGGTAAGTTATGCTTGCCGAAGGATACTATTATACATGTCTTGGCATTTCGAGTTAGTCCATGACTTTGACACTAGCTTTTTGTTTGGGGAAAGGTCTTCTTGGAGGATCTTGGTGTCCCCTGGGGAGTTAATGATAGCACTAAGTTTGCAGATTTGGTCAGTCATAAACCCTTAACGTATGCTTTGAACTCTGAGAAGTAAATGCCAAAGAGGAGTGGCCCAAAGACTAATCCTTGGGGGTACATGGCTCGTGACAAGACTGTTGGAGGATGTAGAGCCACTCACTCTAATGTTTGTGAGCCATTTAGCTGTCTGGCAAGTTACACAGGGATTCACATTTAGGTAGGAGAGTTTATTTACAATAACAGAGTGCAGGATGGTGTTGAACACATTTGCAAGGTCTACCCATGCAGTGTCTACTGATTTGCCCTCATCTATTGCTTCAGTAACTTACTCAAAGAGATTGATTAGGTTAAGTAGGCAAGCTCTGCACTAGATGAATTCAAACTGGCTTGGGTTGAGAGTTTGTATGTTACCTATGTCCTTGTTTGTTAATTCTGTAATGATCCTTTACATAGCCTTACAGATGAGGCTGGTCAGACTTATGAATCTTTAATTATCTGGGTCCACTGACACCCCACCTTTGTTCAAGGGGATGACAGCTGCTGTCGTCTATTCATCCAGCATGAAGCCTGTTTTGGGTTTAGCAAGTCGTACTTCAGGCTGCCCAGTAGGGAGCCCGGTATGTTATCTGGTCCCATAAAAGTAGTGTTCTTGGCATAGTGCCTTGAGGACTTGTTCTTGGTAGATTTGAGGGGGTATAGAGTAGGAGTGTAGGAGGGGAGAAGGGATAAACTTGTCTTCCAGTAAATTGGCAATGTTTTTTGAGTCCATGTATGTGTTATCATTTATTTTTTAGCTCTATACAGTGCTGTGAATTGCTTGAGGTGTCTAACATAGTTAAAGAAGGCTTTGTGGTTATTCTTTGCCTGGGTGACTATTTTTACCTCATATTTGGTTTTGGTCGATTTAATCAGGGTCCAGAGTTCCGTGTAAAGTTTAGCGCAAGCGTTTTTGGCTTCATGCAAGTTAAACTTGCTTTTGTAAAGCTTGTTTAATTTTGGTTTCACCACTGGGTTTATTTTTAAATTTGGTATTGCATTTACTTTGAAGGGGGACAGCTACATCTGTACTGCTATTTACATGCGCATAGAAATTGGCAGTAAAGGATTCTGCATAAGCAGTGGGGTCATCAGTTTAGAAGGAGGTTTTGAATTTAGTCAGGTCATCACTCAGCTTTAGTAGATTAACTTTAGTATAATATCTGACAAGTGAGGTATTGAAAGAAGCTACTGACTTCATTCTTGTAGTGAGTGTGACTGATTTAGCTCTGATTAAACCAGGGAGGAAGTTACACTTGGTGGGGAGCAAAGCTGTCTCATATTGGTAAGTACCAAGACCAGGATTTTAATCACCCGTGATGAGATGTGGACTAATTGGTCCAGTGAGTATGTATTGTTGATGTCTAGCAAATTCTGGGTGTACATGTGTGAGGATGTGTAAGTCTCCCACTGATGGAAAGGTAGCTGAAGTTGCCTAGGAGAATGGTGTCTGACTTGATGCATAGGGGCTATATGCCATTTAGGTAGGAGGTATGGGTCAAGGGGGACATAGAGGAGATCCAGTAGTTAGTTTGAAATGATAAGGGGTAGTGGTGTTGTAAGCTGGATATGGAGGAGTTCCATGCCATTATATTGTCTAATGAGTCTGGAAGTGACTCACCTATGAACCTATGAGTCTGGAAGTGTTTTTTAAGAATATTAAGGCACCACTGCCTCCAGTGCCTTCATCTAGTGTGGTGGGCTTGAACTTGTGTTAGGTATTGAAACCCTACACTGCTAGAATGCCCTCATTGGTCTTGAACCAGGTCTCCATGATGATGTATATATCCATGTTTTCCCGGGTGTGTTTGTACGGAGTGGATTTTTTTTTTTTTTTTTGTTAAGGCTCCTGACATTGAGCAGCAATACCTTAGTTGTCTGGTTTCTGTTTTGTTATGTTATGTTGGAAGCTCTAGGAGGCTGACACTTTCTAAAAAAAGGCAATATAGGGGTGGATAAGGATTTGCCTATATTTGAAAGTCTTTGCAGGAACAGGTGCAGGCCTTCCTTGGCAAAGCAGTTAGATAGCTGTCTACCATCTCCTCCTCCCAGATGGATATATATTGTACCCCCTTTGAATGACACCAGAAGCTAAGCCAGTTGTTGAAGTCAATAATATTTTTGTTTGTATTGTAGCATCCTTCTTGGTGGTGTTAGAGTGCTACTCAAAATTAGGTTTATCCCTGTCTCGGAAACACATTATGAGATCTCAAAACAGTTCACTGACTGACAAAAAAAATTATTCAGGTTACTTAAAGAGCTGTTATTTATCTATATAATAGCTTTTTGCCAAGCTGTGTTGAGCACTTGCTAAACTGTAGCAAGGAACAAAGCTCCTGTCACGCAGACACTGTCTGTGTCATTTAAGCAGCTATGGCTATAATCATGGTTCTTTAAGGGATTGCTGGTACTGCTTGCTGGGACTAATTGGCACCTGTTATGCAGTGCTGGTGCAACCTAGCAGCTTGGGCTCAGAGCATCTCTCTCCTTCTCCCTGCTGTTGCTACTGCTTCCACTGCCAGAAGCATAAGCTCCAACCAGTGTAGCTATATGGATCACTAGGATGCACAGATCCCTCCACCATGATAAGGTCACAGTCCTAGGAAGACCTGCTTTTGAGAATCTTTATTTTGCTATTGATTTTGTGAAGGAAAGTCTGTTTAGAACATATAACTGGAATCTTGGGAGTAAAGAGGGTAATGCAAAGAGTTAATTTTTAAACTTCTGGGGTAGTGAAAGACCATAATTATTACATCATAATTAGAATTTGATAAAACAGTGGAAGACTCCTTGTCTAACTGGCAGTCACCTGGTGTTTTTTTTTTTTTTTTAAGAGTTGCACAGTTTTATTTTTATATTGGCAAAGGCAAATCCAGTGCTACTTGTTTGTCTTTAGCAGTATTCAGAGCAAATGTTATTACTCAGAGTAAATTAATTCTAGAATTAAAAAATGCACCACCCTTACTTCTAGTGTTGTCTACCTTTCTTTGTTTCTCTGCATTTTCCTTTCTGTATCTGCTTACCATGAAGTCTTCTGCTATTGGTCTTGAGCATTCTGATTTCCCCTCCACTAGGGAGTGTTCAGCATTGGGGAAGCATGAGATAATTTGGGATTGGGCCATCAAACAGGCAACAGTGGAAGTGACCAATGCCCTCCCATATATAATCAGATGCAGACTTTTCTGTATATGATCCTGCACTTTTTTCTGGTTGTCTGATGTGAACACTTGCATCACCATGAGAGACTGCAGCATCCTCATGTGTGTGTATACTTCCACATATGCAGTAACAAGGGCTACCATCAATGGTTTTGTAGCACCAAGCCCATTTCCATCAGTCTTTTTGCTTTTCATTGCCAGAAAGTCTCTACTTGCTCATGGTATAATAGCAAACACCATAACCACTAAAAATAGGCAAGCCAATGTTAGCAGCTTACTCTGGTCATTCCATACACTGTTTCTGCATTGCCAAAGCTATTAGTAAACTTGGGTCGTAATCTGGATTTATCCTCTATTTCTATTTACATTTACTGCAGTCTACTTGCAGTTTATTGTCTAATAATTACTTCCCTCCATAGAGACTAGAGACCTAAAATCATCTTCTTTCATTACATCTTCCCCTTCAGAATTCCATTTCATTAAAGCTAGCTTTGTGGTGTAAAGAGATAAAGCCCTGAATGTGGTGCAAGGGACCCGAGTTTGATTAGCACCTTGAGTGCCTGCAGGAGCTAACCAGAGAGGATGGGATTGAGTGACTGTTGCTAGGCAGTTCTGACTCAACATACTAGTGACACAGAACAGGAGCACAGATGTTGCATCCAGTGGATTCTGAGCTTGATGAACCCATGCTGTTTGAATGCATTTATACCTGTAACCCAACATGAACTCAGTATGCACAGGCACACTTCTCTTGGGAGATGACAATAGCAGGGCTTGAAAGAGCTGCTAGGGGGTTGGAGGTGCTCCTTGGTGGAGAGGTAGACCACCACACAGAACCAGCAAGTTGGCCCACTACCTATCACTTGCCTTTTTTCACAAGGAAATAGAGGGCCTTTGGGGATTTCCTGTCAGGATCAAATGACCCCCCCCCCCCCAAAGTGAATTGGCCAATTGGATACAGGTAAGAGGATCGATCCATTGGGTAAACTCTTGCACAGAGGAAAAATAAATTCCAGTTAATTTATCCTAAAAAGATCTTTTGTTACATTATCGACAAGAGAACATATCTTCTCAAAAATAGTAACCAGCAGGAAGTAATCCTCCACTCATACAGCTAAGGAGTATAACTTGTGTAATGTCTTTCAAAACCAAGCTTTTAAACTACTTCACTTGTAAACAAAATCCATAAATTACCATGACAGTAGCTAATTCATCACTTCATGTATTATACTGCTACAACTGAAATTACTGTACCCAATTAGTAATATTATTACTCCCTTTCCTTATAGTAGGGCATTTCTTAACCTAGTGCCCTGTTTGTTATGCTCAGTACTATTCCTAACAAACTTGTACCAGTTTGATTATGTGCAGGTTCATGTCAAAACTGTACCAGTTTTATTTATAACTGAAAAATGTCAATGTGGTTTGTTTTCATTTATGTAAATGTATGATTGCCTATGCCATAAGTAATAATTCAGTAAAGATGATTCTTGTTTAAAAAACAAAACTGTATGAGTTTTAGTTCTTCTGAAGCATTTCTAGTTTGTACCCTCTAAGATAATTATATGTTGCAGTTTATGACATATGTATGCATTACAAATGGCCCTTGCTAGTGGACTATTTTACTTGTTTAGCAAATGTGTGTGTGGTTGTGTATGTTTATGTAAATATAAGCTGTTGT